>NC_142702.1:10423014-10479619 GCF_029339155.1 Prunus mume
CTCCCACCATATTACAATTATTCCCCAAGTTTTGGACTCAATCCGATATCGATTGGTCTTGAAATCGGACAATTCAGGTTAAATACGAAGTTCGTTCGAAATAAGTGGAATCGTGTATTCTTATAACATAGCCATTCAATTTCCACTCAAAATACCGCAAATGACTCCTTCCACCATATTCACGATTGTTCCCCAAGTTTTGGACTCAATCCGATGCTCGATTGGTCCTTGAAATCGAGACAATTGATTTAAATGCAGTTCGTTACGGAAATGAAGTGGATGGTGTATCACATAGCTTTACCCATTGCATTCCTAAAAATACACCCGTAGCTCCTCCCACCGTATTGTAATTGTTCCCGAAGTTTTGGACTCAATGAATATCGATTTGGTCACTTGTCGGACAATTAAAGATTCGTCTGAAGTTAGTTACGAAATGAAGTGGATGGTGTATCGCATAAGCTTTACCATTGCATTTCACTAAAAATACACCAAATGACTCCTCCCACCATATGATGAGTGTTCCCCAAGATTTGGGCTCAATCCGATATCGATTGGTTCTTGAAATCGGACATTTCAAGTTAAATGCGATTCGTTACGAAATGAAGTGGATGGTGTATTGCGGCATTAGCCATTTGATTTCCTCAAAACCCACCAAATGACTCCTCCCACCATATTACGGTGTTCCCCAAGTTTTGGACTCAATCCGATGTCGATTGGTCATGAAATCAGATAATTCAAGGTTAAATACAATTAGTTCGGAAATAAGTGGATCGTGTGTTCGCAAGCACTAGCCATTTGATTTCTCAAAACCCACCAATAGCTCCTTCCACCATATTACGGTGTTCCCCAAGTTTTGGACTCAATCAGATATCGATTGGTCCCCAAATCGGACAATTGGTTTCGTCACGAGATTCGTTCGAAATGAAGTGGATGGTGTATCATAAGCTTTACCCATTGCATTTCACTAAAATACACCAAATGACTCCTCCCACCGTATTATGGTGTTCCGAGTTTGGACTCAATCCGATATCGATTGGTCCTTGAAATCGGACAATTGATTGTCACGAGTTCGTTACGAAATGAAGTGGATGGTGTATGTAAGCTGGCCATTGAATTTCACTAAAAATACCAATGACTCCTCCACCATATTATGGCGTTCCCCAAGTTTTGGACTCAATCCGATATCGATTGGTCCTTGAAATCGAGACAATTGAGTTAAACGAAGTTCGTTACAAATAAGTGGATGGTGTATTACTGCATTAGCAATTTGATTTCCTCAAAACCCACCAATAGCTCCTCCCACCTTCACGGTGTTCCCCATTTTGGACTCAATCCGATGCTCGATTGGTCCTTGAAATCGGACAATTAAGGTTAAATCTGAAGTTCGTTACGAAATGAAGTGGATGGTGTATCGCATAGCTTTACCCATTGCATTTCACTAAAAATACACCAAAGACTCCTCCCACCATATGATGGTGTTCCCCAATTTTAGGCTCAATCCGATGTCGATTGGTTCTTGAAATCGGACATTCAAGTTAAATGCGAAGTTAGTTACGAAATAAGTGGGCCAGTGTAATACCTGGCAGCATTAGCCATTTGATTTCTCAACCACAAATGACTCACTCCCACCACCATATTCGGTGTTCCCCAAGTTTTTGACTCAATCCGATGCTCGATTGGTCCTTGAAATCGGACAATTGGAGTTCGTACGAAGTTCGCTATGAAATGAAGTGGATGGTGCAATATGACGTGTATTTGATTTCACTCAAGATACAAATGACTCCTCCCACATATCACAATTGTTCCCCAAGTTTTGGACTCAATCCGATATCGATTGGTCATGAAATCGGACAATTGAGTTAAATGCGAGTTCGTTGGAAATAAAGTGGATGGTATGCAGCACTAGCCATTTGATTTCTCAAACCCACCAATGACTCCTTCACCATATTACGGTGTTCCCCAAGTTTTGGACTCAATCCGATATCGATTGGTCCGAAATGAGACAATTCGATTTAAATAAAAGTTCGTTACGAAATAAGTGGATGGTGTATATATAACTTTACCCATTGCATTTCACTAAAAATACACCAAATAGCTCCTCCACACGTATTATGGTGTTCCCGAGTTTTGGACTCAATCCGATATCGATTGGTCACTTGAAATCGGACAATTGATTAAATCAAGTCGTTACGGAAATAAGTGGATAAATGTTATCGCATAGCTTTGGCCATTGAATTTCACTAAAATACACAAATGACTCCTCCCACCATATTAAGCGTTCCCCAGTTTTGGACTCAATCCGATATCGATTGGTCCTTGAAATCGGACAATTGAGTTAAATGCGAGTTCGTTCGAAATGAAGTGGATGGTATTGCGGCATTAGCAATTTGATTTCACTCAAAACCCACAAATGACTCCTCACCCATATTACGGTGTTCCCCAGTTTGGACTCAATCCGATATCGATTGGTCATGAAATCGGACAATTAAGAGTTCGTCTGAAGTTAGTTACGAGAAATGAAGTGGATGGTGTATGCATAGCTTTACCCATTGCATTTCACTAAAAATACACCAAATGACTCCTCCCACCATATGATGGTGTTCCCCAAGTTTTGGGCTCAATCCGATATCGATTGGTTCTTGAAATCGGACATTTCAAGTTAAATCTGAGATTCGTTAAAATGAAGTGGATGGTGTAATACAGCATTAGCCATTTGATTTCACTCAAAACCCACCAAATGACTCCTCCCACCATATTACGGTGTTCCCCAAGTTTTTGACTCAATCCGATATCGATTGGTCCTTGAAATCGGACAATTGAGTTAAATGCGAGATTCGTATGAAATAAGTGGATGGTGTAATGCAGCATTAGCCATTTGATTTCACTCAAGACTCACCAAATGACTCCTCCCACCATATTACGGTGTTCCCCAAGTTTTGGACTCAATCCGATATCGATTGGTCGCTTAAATCGGACAATTCGAGTTACGTCGAAGTTAGTTCGGAAATGAAGTGGATGGTGTATTGCGCAGCACTAGCCATTTGATTTCACTCAAAACCCACCAAATGACTCCTTCCACCATATTACGGTGTTCCCAAGTTTTGGACTCAATCGATGCTCGATTGGTCCTGAAATCGGACAATTGATTTAAATGCGAGTTCGTTCGAAATAGAAGTGGATGGTGTATGTAAGCTTTACCCATTGCATTTCACTAAAAATACACAAATGACTCCTCCCACGTATTATGGTTGTTCCGAAGTTTTGGACTCAATCCGATATCGATTGGTCCTTGAAATCGGACAATTAAGGTTAAATGCAGTTCGTTACGAAATGAAGGGATGGTGTATCGCATAGCTTTACCATTGCATTTCACTAAAAATACACCAAATGACTCCTCCCACCATATGATGGTGTTCCCAAATTTTAGGCTCAATCCGATCTCGATTGGTTCTTGAAATCGGACATTTCGAATTAAATGCAAGTTAATTAAAAATGAAGTGGATGGTGTAATGCAGCATTAGCCATTTGATTTCACTCAAAACCACCAAATGACTCCTCCCACCATATTACGGTGTTCCCCAAGTTTTGGACTCAATCCGATATCGATTGGTCCTGCGAAATCGGACAATTGAGTTAAATACGAGTTCGTTGGAAATGAAGTGGATCGTGTATTGCAGCACTAGCCATTTGATTTCACTCAAAACCCACCAAATGACTCCTTCCACCATATTACGGTGTTCCCCAAGTTTTGGACTCAATCCGATATCGATTGGTCCTTGAAATCGGACAATTGATTTGTCTGAGATTAGTTACGAAATAAGTGGATGGTGTATCGCATAGCTTTACCATTGCATTTCACTAAAACACCAATAGCTCCTCCCACCATTATGGTGTTCCCGAGTTTGGACTCAATCCGATATCGATTGGTCGAAATCGGACAATTAAGGTTAAATCTGATTCGTTACGAAATAAGTGGATGGTGTATCGCTAGCTTTACCCATTGCATTTCACTAAAAATACACCAAATGACTCCTCCCACCATATGATGGTGTTCCCCAAGTTTTGGCTCAATCCGATATCGATTGGTTCTTGAAATCGGACATTTCATTTCAGAGTTAAATGCGAAGTTCGTTAAAATGAAGTGGATGGTGTAATGCACAGCATTAGCCATTTGATTTCCTCAAAAAACCAAATGACTCTCCACCATATTACAGTGTTCCCCAAGTTTTTGACTCAATCGATATCGATTGGTCGCGAAATCGGACAATTGAGTTAAATGCGAGTTCGTTGAAATAAGTGGATCGTGTGATTCTTTTTAGCCATTTGATTTCCTCAAAACCCACCAAATGACTCCTTCCACCATAATACGGTGTTCCCCAATTTTGGACTCAATCCGATATCGATTGGTCCTTGAAATCGGACAATTGATTTAAATGCGAATTCGTTACGAAATGAAGTGGATGGTGTATCGCATAGCTTTACCCATTGCATTTCACTAAAAATACACCAAATGAGCTCCTCCCACGTATTATGGTGTTCCGAGTTTTGACTCAATCCGATGCTCGATTGGTCCTTGAAATCGGACAATTCGAGTTCGTCTGATTAGTTCGAAATGAAGTGGATGGTGTATCGCATAGCTTTGGCCATTGAATTTCACTAAAAATACACCAAATGACTCCTCCCACCATATTATGGTGTTCCCAAGTTTTGGACTCAATCCGATGTCGATTGGTCCTTGAAATCGGACAATTCGAGGTTAAATGCGAAGTTCGATTACGAAATGAAGTGGATGGTGTATTGCGGCATTAGCAATTTGATTTCACTCAAAACCACAAATGACTCCTCCACCATATTACATTGTTCCCCAAGTTTTGGACTCAATCCGATGCTCGATTGGTCATGAAATCGGACAATTAAGGTTAAATGCGAGTTCGTTACGAAATGAAGTGGATGGTGTATCGCATAGCTTTACCCATTGCATTTCACTAAAAATACACCAAATGACTCCTCCCACCATATGATGGTGTTCCCCAAGTTTTGGGCTCAATCCGATATCGATTGGTTCTTGAAATCGGACATTTCAAGTTCGTACGAAGTTCGTTCTGAAATGAAGTGGATGGTGTAATGCACAGCATTAGCCATTTGATTTCACTCAAAACCCACCAAATGACTCCTCCCACCATATTACGGTGTTCCCCAAGTTTTGACTCAATCCGATGCTCGATTGGTCCTTGAAATCGGACAATTGAGTTAAATGCAAGTTCAATGGCTATGATAGTGGATGGTGTAATCGACATTGCCATTTGATTTCACTCAGACTCACCAAATGACTCCTCCCACCATATTAAATTGTTCCCCAAGTTTTGGACTCAATCCGATATCGATTGGTCCTTGAAATCGGACAATTCAGGTTCGTACGAAGTTCGTTCGGAAATGAAGTGGATCGTGTATTGCGCAGCACTAGCCATTTGATTTCACTCAAAACCCACCAAATGACTCCTTCCACCATATTACGGTGTTCCCCAAGTTTTGGACTCAATCGATCTCGATTGGTCCTTGAAATCAGACAATTGAGTTTCGTACGAAGTTCGTTCTGAAATGAAGTGGATGGTGTATCGCATAGCTTTACCCATTGCATTTCACTAAAAATACACCAAATGACTCCTCCCACCGTATTATGGTGTTCCCGAAGTTTTGGACTCAATCCGATATCGATTGGTCCTTGAAATCGGACAATTCGAGTTAAATCGATTCGTTAAAAATAAAGTGGATGGTGTATCGCATAGCTTTGGCCATTAATTTCACTAAAAATACACCAAATGCTCCTCCCACCATATTGGCGTTCCCAAGTTTTGGACTCAATCCAAATCTCGATTGGTCCTTGAAATCGGACAATTGAGGTTAAATGCAGTTCGTTACAAATGAAGTGGATGGTGTGCCTGCGTGTAATTTGATTTCACTCAAAACCCACAAATGACTCCTCCCACCATATTACGGTGTTCCCCAAGTTTGGACTCAATCCGATCTCGATTGGTCCTGAAATCGGACAATTAAGGTTAAATCTGAAGTTCGTTACGAAATGAAGTGGATGGTGTATGCATAGCTTTACCCATTGCATTTCACTAAAATACACCAAATGACTCCTCACCATATGATGAGTGTTCCCCAGTTTTTAGGCTCAATCCGATGTCGATTGGTTCTTGAAATCGGACATTTCAAGTTCGCAAAGTTCGAAATGAAGTGGATGGTGTAATGCGGCATAGCCATTTGATTTCCTCAAAACCCCAAATGACTCCTCCACCATATTACGGTGTTCCCCAAGTTTTGACTCAATCCGATATCGATTGGTCCTTGAAATCGGACAATTCAAGTTCGTACGAAGTTCGCTGAAATGAAGTGGATGGTGTAATGCACAGCATTAGCCATTTGATTTCACTCAAGACTCACCAAATGACTCCTCCCACCATATTACGGTGTTCCCCAAGTTTTGGACTCAATCCGATATCGATTGGTCCTTGAAATCGGACAATTCAGGTTCGTACGAAGTTCGTTCGGAAATGAAGTGGATCGTGTATTCTTGTGACACTAGCCATTTGATTTCACTCAAACCACCAAATGACTCCTTCCACCATATTACGGTGTTCCCAAGTTTTGGACTCAATCCGATATCGATTGGTCAGCGAAATCAGACAATTGATTTAAATCGAATTCGTTCGAAATAGAAGTGGATGATGTATAAATAACTACCCATTGCATTTCACTAAAATACACCAAATAGCTCCTCCCACGTATTATGGTGTTCCACAGAAGTTTGGACTCAATCAGATATCGATTGGTCCTTGAAATCGGACAATTAAGGTTAAATCGATTCGTTCGAAATGAAGTGGATGGTGTAATGCACAGCATTAGCCATTTGATTTCACTCAAAACCCACCAAATGACTCCTCCCACCATATTACGGTGTTCCCCAAGTTTTTGACTCAATCCGATATCGATTGGTCCTTGAAATCGGACAATTCAGGTTCGTACGAAGTTCGCTATGAAATGAAGTGGATGGTGTAATGCACAGCATTAGCCATTTGATTTCACTCAAGACTCACCAAATGACTCCTCCCACCATATTACGGTGTTCCCCAAGTTTTGGACTCAATCCGATATCGATTGGTCCTTGAAATCGGACAATTGGTTAAATGCAGTTCGTCGGAAATGAAGTGGATGGTGTATTGCGCAGCATTAGCCATTTGATTTCACTCAAAACCCACCAAATGACTCCTCCCGCCATATTACGGTGTTCCCCAAGGTTTGGACTCAATCCGATATCAATTGGTCCTTGAAATCGGACAATTCAGGTTCGTACGAAGTTCGTTCTGAAATGAAGTGGATGGTGTATCGCATAGCTTTACCCATTGCATTTCACTAAAAATACACCAAATGACTCCTCCCACCGTATTATGGTGTTCCCGAAGTTTTGGACTCAATCCGATATCGATTGGTCCTTGAAATCGGACAATTAAGGTTAAATGCGAGTTCGTTCTGAAATGAAGTGGATGGTGTATTGCGGCGTTAGCAATTTGATTTCACTCAAAACCACCAAATGACTCCTCCACCATATTACCGGTGTTCCCCAAGTTTTGGACTCAATCCGATGTCGATTGGTCCTTGAAATGTCAGTTAAGGTCAAGTCACAGTTCGTTCCCGAAATGGAAGTGGATGGTGTATCGCATAACTACCCATTGCATTTCACTAAAAATACACCAAATGACTCCTCCCACCATATGATGGTGTTCCCCAAATTTGGAGCTCAATCCGATGTCGATTGGTTCTTGAAATCGGAAATTTTCAAGTTAAATCACGAAGTTCGTTAAAATGCCAAGTGGATAGTGTAATGCTGACATTAGACTGTTTGATTTCACTCAAAACCCGCAAATGCTCCTCCCACCATATTCGGTGTTCCCCAAGTTTTGGACTCAATCCGATATCGATTGGTCCTTGAAATCGGACAATTCAGGTTAAATGCGAAGTTTGTTATATGAAATGAAGTGGATGTTGATTCAATTCTAACAACTAAAATGAGTTATTAAAAACAGCAACTTTAATTCTAGCAAATTACTGCGAACCGTTTATAATTATAGCTTATGTAAATCTGGTCGATCCACGGAGGTGGTAACTTGGTTCCAAGTTAAATTACTTAGAATGCTAGAAAAACATAGTACAAGGCCCGACTAACTAGCTAAAGAGCAGAGTCAGATTCAATAATGCCTCTTGCTAATTACTCAAGGTTTGAGACAGAATCCTAGCACCACACCTTTTCGAAGTGGGGGTTTGTTGTTGAAATGAAAAGAAAGAGCGTAAAATGAGAGTGCTCAGTAAACCGGCGGCAATCAACAGGTTGTGAAACAAGATTGAGAAGGTGTTAGAGCCTCGGAATCTACCACTAGTCTTCCTATCAAGTTATGAATGCATAGAAATTGACTCAAGCTTCATCAACAATAGATTATCGCATACAAGCCTATGGTATCTAGGTGCAGGGATGCATGATTCTCCTAAGGCATGTGATTATGCATGGTATCTACACAACACGTGATCTCTAATATGCAACCTAAGCATGGTATCTACTTAGAATAAAGCATACAAGAGTCATTAAGCTCCTTGAAAATATGATAATCACACAAGTCCTAGAATATGGTATACATCCTAGTCAACCTATGGTTATTAACCTTGAATGATTCTTAGGCCATTCATGTGTTGCTTGTGAAAGGAGAGTAGAATTGGTGAATCTAAACCTTCCCAACCTGTGCTAGATGCATAAATCCTAGTTAGCTACTCTAAGAAAACATATATCAAGCACATAATAAATTGGAGATTAACAACTTGATAATGAAAGCAAGGAAACCAATTAACTATAAAATCATCCATAACATTGAATATTCATGACTAGGGCTTCATCCTAAGCCCTAACTAAATGGATTAGTTAAACATAACTATGAATACAGAAAATAAGAAATACATAGATAGGATAAAGAGAGGAGAAGAACTAGATGATGGCAGCAAGGAATTCCCAGGACAGCTCCAAGCTCTCTTCTCTCTTTATGGTGAATCTGAATTTGTGTATGAGAGTAATGGGTGAAGTGAAATTGTGTATCTGACTCTCTATATCCTTGAATGAGTGTGCAGCCCTCTATTTATAGAGTGCAATTTCGTCCTCCCCTTTGGATGGTGAAGCACACCTCTCTTAGCTGCTCCCAACTGCTCCCTTCTGCCCATGCTTGCCAACTGCTCCAGCTGCCAAATACATGCTTTGGTATGGTTTTTTTTTTATGGAAAGCTTGACTTTTGTCCATCTTTCTGAGTTCCTGAGCTGATTTGACTCTCATGTATGGCTGCCCATGCTGAGCACATGGCTCTAGGGATGTAGATGTGATGGCAGCCAATCATGACATTTCTGTGAACTTGGTTCAGTCTTTGACGTGCTAAGGGCTCCATATTTATCCAAATTGGGCTGAAATTTGGATATGTTATAATAGACACCCATTGGAACAACTTCTATCAAGGATGTCTCCTCATCCGACCTGTGTAAGTTGCTGAAATGAGGCCTGCAAGATGACCTACGAAACTGGACTGACAAGGAGTGTGGCCCAAATTGGGTTTGTTTCTTTAAGCCCATATTCCTTTTATCCCAATCAGCCCTTAACAAGCATGGATTGAATCAAATGTGATCTCTTGCTGTCTTAACCTACAAAACACACAAACATAGGTAAGAGACTCAAAATAAAGAGAAGCTAAACAAAATTACTAAGCAAAGAAGGCATGCAAATGTGTGAAATTATGACCTTATCAAATACCCCCAAACTTAGATTTTGCTAGTCCTCGAGGCAAAACAAAGGAAAAATACCATTTAGAAAACAGGAAATAAGCTGCTAGCCTTCCAAACAATATCCTCAAAGAATCACCGAAATATATGGTTCCAAAGAAACACAATGTTGTTAAAATGTTAACTCTCAATTGTATGCGGGCCAATTAGTAATATAGCAAGACAAGTACGAGGTCGTACCCACGAGGACTGAAAAGTTAAAATTAGTTATGTACTTAGATTACCAAATTCAAGAAAGTAGGAGGTTCAGTCTAAAATAGAATTTAAACAAAGTGATTGTAATTGTTGAACAAATGAGGCAAAACGAAATTTCAAACAAAAGCAAAGTGAGCAAATGTAACAAAGAGTGTTTTTGTGGGCTGGAAAACAGATTGGGAGACTAGGGCATTCGATTCACCATAACAATTCAATTCTAGGTTATAAGGAGTCAAGTGACAAGTCTAATTCGGATTCAAAGATTGATTCTAGCTAAAGTGTGATTAGGCCATGGTGTCTGGTCCTAACCTTGTGTTCCTAATTCCCTAACTTGATCATTTGTTGTCTAACCTAAATTAAGCATTAGGAACTCATTAAGCATAGAAGAACAATTTAAACAACCAAGCATGTATCTAATCCCTATTGTCGAATGTCCATACATACTTTTCTTATTCATAGTTCAATTCGAATCAAAGCATGGTGTCTACTCTTGATTCAAACCAAGATAGCTAATATACAAGTTCTAATGGTGATCAATCATCCAAACAAGCATATTAACTGATAAGCATAATGAATAAGAACATGAATCATGAATCAAACTTGAAACTCAAAACTTCAACTTATAAACCCAGAATATTCATGTTAGGTTATATCGAAGTCCTAGTTATGAATTTAGCTACTCATAATGGAAATGAAACTTAAACAGAAATGAGAAAACATAATGAATGTAATAAGAGTGGAAAAACCCATTTCTGAAGTTACTTGTGGTGTCCAAGGCTTCTCCAAGTGCTTCTCCACACCTAATGCTGCTCCAAGAGCTTTCTCACATCTAGAGTATGGCAACTAAAGAGGTGATTTGGGATGAGTTTGGGTGAGTGGTGATGGCAGAGAAAGAGGAAATTCGTAGGGAAATGGAAGGAAGGCTTGTTGGAGCTGTTTTGGTGATTTGGGACTGAATGGAGTGTTTGGGGAAGGATGGGAGTGTTAGAGGATGGCTGAAGTGAATTTTAGGCTGAATGGAGTGACTTTTTTTCTGAATGAGTGTGCATCACTCATTTATAGAGTGCAAATTCGTGCTCCCCCTTTGGCTGGTGAAGCACACCCATTCCTAGCTATTCCCATTTGTCTGAGCTGCCCATTAGGTTCCCATGCTGCTGATTTGATGTGTAGCCCATGCCTCTGATTTGATGTGTAGCCCATGCCTCTAGGAATGTCAGCTGCCCATGCCTTCGAGTTTCCATGCTTGTCTTGTCAGCACATGACTCAACAGCTAGCAGTTGCATTCCTGAGCATGGTGTGCATTTTGATGGGCTCACGGATTGGGGTTGACTTAGTCAATTGATCTATTTGAGTAGTCCATCTTGTAGTTCAGACTCTCATCTTTCCAGGCACATATTATATGGGCCAATCAAAGTTGGGAGAAAGACGTTAAGGCCGAAATGAGTTGCCAACCCAGTCTGCTCGTTTTTGCACCATTTTGCATCTTTTCTTATCCAAAGGCACCATTGCTACCTAAGGCTCAATGAACTGAATGATAAACAGAAAAGGGATTAAAAGCACACGTTTGACTCAATAACATAACCAAATCATAAGTTAGAAGGGTACAAAATGATATGCAATTGTGAACTGATCAAATACCCCCAGACCTAGATTTTGCTAGTCCCCGAGCAAAACAAAAGAAAACAAAGTTAAAAACAAAACAAGAAGTTTAACTAAACCACTTCTGCGGGTAACTCGTTTGCATTGAGCATATGCAACAAGCCTTTAAACCTCTAGGCATCCCTAGTAGGAGGAGTTGTGTCTCCTGAGGGTTTAACAGAAACGATACCCACAAACGCTTTACTTGACTCTACAAAACAAAGGTTAGAAAACTAACTTTGAAAACGACTAATGAAAATGAAAGAAAACTTTAATCATACCTCCAACACCAGAGAGTTGCCAAGATAGATGATCAATAAGTGTGTAAAGTGGAAGCTATAGCTCAAAGGCACACGGCTTCAAAGTAAACATACTCAAATCTTGAAGGAAGAACATGCTTCAACTCTAATTCTCACATATAGCACTCAATCACTCAGAACCTATGGTTTTATTCTCTCAAACAAGCATAAGTGAGTATATGAAATAGAAGCAGGATATTTGGTTAGATCTCATGAAGGGAATCAAATACTAAGAATAGAGATACACACATACATACCAGCACCCATGAATACATCCTCAAAGATCAGCTAGGTCTTTCACAAGGTTGTAATGAATGGCTAAGGTTAGGGGAAATGGAAGAGTTGGAAAGAACACAATTAACTTAAGAACATACCAAGGTTGCATTCTTCATTGATCTGCAAGGTATCATTGATTTAGAATGATATGGCTGCAACTTAATAGCATCATCTGGCATAGACCTTATATTTCACATTTAGATCAAATCGAAACACTTTCTCCGAAACACTTTCTCTTTATCTTTCTTATTTGCTGACTTGATCTACTTCTTCTTTAACTTCATTGCACAGATTCACACCAATTTACATTTAGGCATGTGGCAGCAACTTCCTTGCTTCAAACTTTATCTTGGCACACCTTGGTATATTTCTAAGCTATAGGGTATGGCTATAATAGGTTAAATATCTCAGATTGAGATACAAGGTTAGGGGAATTATGAGGGTGATAGAAGAAAAAGGCTTGAAGTGTTTGGCTGCAAGAGAGCTGATGGAACACACGAATGGGTAGGGTGAAAAGAAAGCACAGAGAATGGTTATACACACATAGCCTAGCATCACTTCAATGAGTTCATTCATGAATGAGAGCACGCACCTGATATCTGCAAAGAGAATCATCCTTAGTATTCAATCAAAATGGAACAATGAGATCATTTAGAGTGAATTGAAGAAAATAAGTAGAGATGAGGAATAGAAACACTTTAAACCCTCTCAAGAATGCAATTAGGCTCGAAATAGCTCACTAGGGTAGTCTCCACTATTCTCCTTCAATAATCTGAGCATGGTACCTTAGCCACCAGAATTCTAAGAGCAAAAGCTTTGTGAAGTGTAAAATTTCTGATATGAAAATCTCAATGGCAGCTCCATAGCATTGATTGTATGAAATTCAAAAAAATAAAAAAATAAAAATAAAAATAGTGACAAGCGGACGAAAATTGTAAACACAAATGAACAAAAATTGAAAACCTCCCCCCCAGACCTGAATTGAACATTGTCCTCAATGTTAAAGCATAACAAAGATGAGTGAGAACATGTAAATAATAAGGGGAAAGTTTAAGACCAAGGATTAGAGAAACTCCCTCTTGATGCGATTAGGTCGACAGCTACCAAGCACCTTATTCTTCAACACATGGGTTGCCTCCCAAGAAGCGCCTTAGTTAATGTCTTGGCAAGACATTATGCGATTAGCTAACTTGATTGTACGAATGGAAGATGATCCACCACATGACCAGTTTGAATTCCAACTGACACTCCCTCATAGAATGGCTTTAAACGTTGTCCATTTACTTTGAAAGTCGAGCCATCTTTAGGGTTTTGAATCTCCACAGCTCCATAGGGAGAAACATTGACCACGGTGAATGGGCCAAGCCACCTAGACTTCAATTTTCCTGGAAAGAGACGCAAACGTGAGTTAAACAAAAGAACTGACATACCTTTGGTGAACTCTTTCCGTTGAATGTTCCTGTCATGGTAACTCTTGGTTCGTTCTTTGTAAAGCCTTGCATTCTCATAGGACTCATGTCTAATTTCTTCCAATTCATTGAGCTGAAACTTTCTAACATGGCCGGCCTTGTCCAGATCAAAATTCAACTTCTTGATGGCCCAAAAAGCATTGTGTTCAAGCTCCATTGGCAAGTGACAGGCCTTCCCAAACACAAGACGATAAGGGCTCATTCCGATGGGAGTCTTATATGCAGTCCTATAAGCCCATAATGCATCATTGAGCTTGGCAGCCCAATCTTTCCTTGTACTATTCACCACCTTCTCTAGGATCTGCTTAATTTCTCTGCTGCTTATTTCTACTTGACCAGAAGTTTGAGGATGATATGGTGTAGAGACTCGGTGGGTGATGTTGTACTTTTCATGAGTGCTTCAAATGGTTTGTTGCAGAAGTGGCTGCCTCCATCACTAATGACAGCCCTTGGAGTACCAAACCTTGTGAGAATATTGTCCCTTAAGAACTTCAGCACCACCTTATGATCATTGGTTTTGGTGGCTATGGCTTCCACCCATTTAGACACATAATCAACAGCAACAAGTATGTAGGTATAACCAAAGGAAGACGGGAATGGTCCCATGAAATCAATACCCCATACATCGAAGAGTTCCACAAAGAGTATGTTCTTCAATGGCATTTCGTTCCTGCGGCTTATGTTTCCCATCCTTTGACACCTATCACACTTAACACAAAAATTAAATGCATCTTTGAATAGAGTAGGCCAAAAGAAACCTGATTGCAAAATTTTAAGTGCTGTTTTCTTAGCTCCAAAGTGGCCTCCACAAGCCAATTCGTGGCTATGCCTAAGGATGCTTTCTTGTTCTTCTTCTGGAACACATCTTCTAATGAGTTGATCAGGCAATGCTTGAATAAGAAAGGTTCATCCTGCATATAATGTTTCACCATGGAAAAGAACTTCTTTTGTCCCGATAAGTTAGATCATTTCTAAGAACACCACAAGCAAGATAATTAACAAAATCAGCATACCATGGCTCTTTGACTTGGGCAACAAATAGTTGTTCATCCGGGAAAGTCTCATTCAAGGGTAGTACAGCTTCTCCTTGCTCTTCAATCACAATTCTGCTCAAATGGTCAGCCACCACATTTTCACATCCCTTCTTGTCTCGAATCTCCAAATCGAACTCTTGTAGCAAGAGAATCCATCTGATCAAGCGTGGTTTAAGGCGTCCTTCTTAGTGAGCAAGTATCTAAGAGCAGCATGGTCAGAATAAACAATTACTTTAGAACCAACAAGGTAAGAACGAAATTTTTCTAAAGCAAAAACCACAGCAAGCAACTCCTTCTCTGTTGTGGAGTAATTGAGTTGGGCATCACTTAAGGTCCGCTCGATAATGAATCACATGGGGAAGCTTGTTCTTCTTTTGACCTAGAACTGCACCAATAGCAAAGTCAGAGGCATCACACATTATTTCAAATGGTAAAGACCAATCTGGAGCTATGATAATAGGGGCTGAAGTTAGCTCTTTCTTCAAGGTCGTAAAGCTTCCATGCAAGTTTCAAACTCAAAAACAGCATCCTTAGCAAGGAGATTACACAATGGTCTTGAAATGCTCAAAAATTTTTGATGAACCTTCTATAGAATCCGGCATGGCCTAGAAAGCTTCTAACTCTTTTAACAGAGGAAGGGGGTGGTAGATTTGAGATGATATTTATCTTGGCTTTGTCCACTTCAATTCCCTTACTTGAAACAACGTGGCCTAGCACAATTCCTTGTCTTACCATGAAGTGACACTTCTCCCAATTCAAAATCAGATTTGTTTCCTGACATCTTTTAAGCACTAGAGACAAGTGGTGAAGACAATCATCAAAAGATGAACCAAAAACTGAAAAATCATCCATAAATACCTCCATGAATCGTTCCACCATATCAGAAAAGATTGCCATCATGCATCTTTGGAAAGTTGCTGGAGCATTGCACAAACCAAATGGCATCCTTCTATAAGCAAATGTACCGAATGGGCATGTGAACGTGGTTTTCTCCTGGTCTTCCGGAGCAATGGGAATTTGATTATACCCTGAAAATCCATCAAGAAAACAGTAGTAAGCATGGCAGATAAACGGTCAAGCATTTGATCAATGAAAGGCAAGGGAAAATGATCTTTTCTTGTGGATGTGTTCAACTTCCTGTAATCGATGCAAACTCTCCAACCAGTGATAGTTCGTGTTGGAACTAGCTCATTCTTCTCATTCTTTACAACGGTGATTCCGGACTTCTTTGGAACAACTTGCATGACTCACCCACTTAGAATCTGAAATTGGGTAGATGATTCCCACATCAAGTAGCTTTAAAACTTCAGCCCTAACCACCTCTTTCATGTTGGGATTTAGCCTTCTTTGTGCATCACGAGATGGTTTGCTGTCTTCTTCCATTAAAATTCGGTGCATGCACATGCTTGGACTAATTCCTTTGATGTCTGCTATGGTCCATCCAAGGGCTGTTTTATGCTCTTTCAGAACTTCAATTAAGCTGTCCTCTTCATGTGAGGTGAGACCTGCAGCAATTATAACAGGGAGAGTTTCATTAGCACCCAAATAAGTGTGTTTAAGATGATTGGGTAGAGGTTTAAGTTCTAGCTTTGGTGGGGTAATAATGGATGGCTCCAATTTTGTGGAGGATGGTCCAAGAGGCTCGAGCGGTGGCCTAAAGGATGGTGGGTATGGCTGAAACACTTCTAAGGCAGCCATCACCTCTTGGAACTCTGATTCATAGAGATCTTCCTCTTCTTGTGTTAGGACCGCTTCTAGAGCATCATTAGACTTTTTCTGCATAATTTTAGAAGAAACCTCATGATCCACAACATCAATTGAAAAACAAGTATCAAGAGTGATAGAAGGTTGAGAGAGAGCATCAAACACTTTAAATTCAACAGTTTCACCCAAAACAGTCATGGAGAGGGTGCCATCTTTCACTTTGATGATTGTGTCTGCAGTGGCCATGAATGGTCGCCCGAGGAGAATGGGATCAACGCGGTTTCCATATGGGTTATCCTCCATATCCATCACTACAAAATCAGCCGGAAGAATGAGTGTATTAACTTGAACTAAAATATCTTCTACAATACCTTTAGGATATTTGATAGAATGATCAGCTAGTTCAAGACGAATTGAGGTTTTCTTTATCCCTTCTAAGCCAAGCTCCTGATAAACTGAATATGGCATTACATTGATGCTTGCTCCCAAGTCCAACATGGCTCTTCCAACCGTCTTATCTCCGATGTTAATGGGAATGTCAAAGCTGCCAGGATCTTCTAGTTTTGGTGGAAGCTTCCTTTGCAACACAGACTCACATTCTTGTTGAGCTTTACTTCTTCACTTGGAGCAAAATTAAGCTTATGAGTCATCAAGTGCTTGATGAACTTTCCATATGCAGGAATCTGTTTAACAACATCAAGCAAGGGCAAATTGATATTAACTTTACTCAAAATATCATAAATCTCTTTAAAAGCCTTATCTTGATTTGCCTTCTTCAAACGGCCTGGAAATGGAATCGGTGGAATATATGGAGGAGGTGGGATGTATCTATCTTGACGAAGATGCGATGGCACAAATTTGTCATCTCTTTTATGCAATTGAAATGGATTGGGTTCCTGAGAATCAGATTTGGCCTTAGGAGCAGATTGGGATGTTTTGGGTTGTTCTCCATCCATAGCTGTGGTTTCCTCTTCATCTTCATCCTCTACAACCACAACATCATTTGATAGATCAGAACCAACTTTGTTATCAACAATCTTACCTGATCTGAGCACATGAACGGCCTTGGCTTCTTGGTTTTTTGGATTGATCACGGTTTGGCTTGGCCATTTCCCAAGGTTCTCTTTGAGCTATTTCGGTAGCTATCTGGCCTAATTGGACTTCCAACTTGGAGATGGCAGCTTGTGTAGTTTGCTGGAAATTGGATTGGTTGATTGCCATTTGCTTCACTATATCCTCCAACGATGATGATTGTTGTGGCCTTTGGAGTGAAGGGGGATTCGCTTGATTATGTGTATTCCTCCATGAAAAGTTTGGATGATTCCTCCAACCTGGATTATAACTTTGAGAATATGGATCATTTATTGGACCTCGGTTGTAGGAATTCACCAACTTAGCTTGCTCTTGCACAAATTCTGGATATGCAGCCCCAAGGGGACAAGAAATGGTAGGATGATCATGAGTTTCACAGATGCTACACACTTCCTTTGAAGGGATTCTTGAGTTCAATGCAAGGAGGGCATCAAGCTTTTGTTCCAATTTGGAAATCTGCACACTGGAAGAATCATTAGAACCACCAGCAATACGTTTACCTCTTGTATCGGTGTGTTGGGTCTCCATTGCTATCTCCTCAAAGAGTTCATATGTTTCTTCTGGAGTCTTAGTCTTATAAGAACCACCTGCAAAATTAGTGACAATATTATGGCTAGAGGGGGTTAGTCCTTTATAAAACATACGCATCTGAAGCTTCAATGGAATCCCATGATGAGGACATTGATTGAGCAGCCCATTGAATCTCTCCCATGCTTCACAAAATGACTCATCATCTTGTTGTGCAAATAGTAAGATCTTGTCCCTAAGCATGTCGGTTTTTTGCGTGGAGAAGTATTTCTCTAAGAACTTCTTTTGAATGGCTCCCCAAGTCGTGAGTGAACTAGGCTTCAAAGAATTCAACCAATATTTCGCCTTGTCTTTCAAAGTGTAAGGAAACACTCTCATTCGAAGTTGATCTTCCGTCACACCTGTCAAGGGAAAAGAGCTCACAGCATTAAAAATATCCTTTATATGGGTTAATGGATCTTCATTAGGTAAACCATAAAAGGAAGGCAACATATTAAGATGAGAAGATTTAAGCTCATAGTTTCGAGCTGCGGTGGGCAGCAAGATGCTTGAAGGGGATGCTGGAATTGTTGGGATATCAAGGTCTCCCATGAACTCATTGGCAGCCATCTCTTCTTCTTCTTCTTGGTCTGAACTTGATTCCGAATTTGAAGGTGAAGAACCTGGGAGGTCAGTGTGGATAGCAAGACCTTCAAATGTGGCAATGGCTTGCTCTTTCGCAGTAGCCAACTCTCCTTCTAGACGATTCTGAACTTCAGAGATCACCCGGTTTGGTTGCAAAGAGGGTCTTGTGTTCAAAGATCTCGAACGTTGGAATGAAGACCTCACTTGTTCGAGTAAGGGATTTCTAGACATAAACTACCCAAACAGAAAATAACTTGAGTTAATTAGTACTACTAAAGAATAGGGTAACCTTGGGCACATAACCAGGGAAGAACTTTCATTCAATCCCCGGCAACGGCGCCAAAATTTGTTGTTAAAATGTTAACTCGCAATTGTATGCGGGCCAATTAGTAATATAGCAAGACAAGTACGAGGTCGTACCCACGAGGACTGAAAAGTTAAAATTAGTTATGTACTTAGATTACCAAATTCAAGAAAGTAGGAGGTTCAGTCTAAAATAGAATTTAAACAAAGAGTGATTGTAATTGTTGAACAAATGAGGCAAAACGAAATTTCAAACAAAAGCAAAGTGAGCAAATGTAACAAAGAGTGTTTTTGTGGGCTGGAAAACAGATTGGGAGACTAGGGCATTCGATTCACCATAACAATTCAATTCTAGGTTATAAGGAGTCAAGTGACAAGTCTAATTCGGATTCAAAGATTGATTCTAGCTAAAGTGTGATTAGGCCATGGTGTCTGGTCCTAACCTTGTGTTCCTAATTCCCTAACTTGATCATTTGTTGTCTAACCTAAATTAAGCATTAGGAACTCATTAAGCATAGAAGAACAATTTAAACAACCAAGCATGTATCTAATCCCTATTGTCGAATGTCCATACATACTTTTCTTATTCATAGTTCAATTCGAATCAAAGCATGGTGTCTACTCTTGATTCAAACCAAGATAGCTAATATACAAGTTCTAATGGTGATCAATCATCCAAACAAGCATATTAACTGATAAGCATAATGAATAAGAACATGAATCATGAATCAAACTTGAAACTCAAAACTTCAACTTATAAACCCAGAATATTCATGTTAGGTTATATCGAAGTCCTAGTTATGAATTTAGCTACTCATAATGGAAATAAAACTTAAACAGAAATGAGAAAACATAATGAATGTAATAAGAGTGGAAAAACCCATTTCTGAAGTTACTTGTGGTGTCCAAGGCTTCTCCAAGTGCTTCTCCACACCTAATGCTGCTCCAAGAGCTTTCTCACATCTAGAGTATGGCAACTAAAGAGGTGATTTGGGATGAGTTTGGGTGAGTGGTGATGGCAGAGAAAGAGGAAATTCGTAGGGAAATGGAAGGAAGGCTTGTTGGAGCTGTTTTGGTGATTTGGGACTGAATGGAGTGTTTGGGGAAGGATGGGAGTGTTAGAGGATGGCTGAAGTGAATTTTAGGCTGAATGGAGTGACTTTTTTCTGAATGAGTGTGCATCACTCATTTATAGAGTGCAAATTCGTGCTCCCCCTTTGGCTGGTGAAGCACACCCATTCCTAGCTATTCCCATTTGTCTGAGCTGCCCATTAGGTTCCCATGCTGCTGATTTGATGTGTAGCCCATGCCTCTGATTTGATGTGTAGCCCATGCCTCTAGGAATGTCAGCTGCCCATGCCTTCGAGTTTCCATGCTGTCTTGTCAGCACATGACTCAACAGCTAGCAGTTGCATTCCTGAGCATGGTGTGCATTTTGATGGGCTCACGGATTGGGGTTGACTTAGTCAATTGATCTATTTGAGTAGTCCATCTTGTAGTTCAGACTCTCATCTTTCCAGGCACATATTATATGGGCCAATCAAAGTTGGGAGAAAGACGTTAAGGCCGAAATGAGTTGCCAACCCAGTCTGCTCGTTTTTGCACCATTTTGCATCTTTTCTTATCCAAAGGCACCATTGCTACCTAAGGCTCAATGAACTGAATGATAAACAGAAAAGGGATTAAAAGCACACGTTTGACTCAATAACATAACCAAATCATAAGTTAGAAGGGTACAAAATGATATGCAATTGTGAACTGATCACACAACAATCACAATCTAAGTTCCACACATGATTCAAGGGTAACCGAGGCTCACAATGACATCCTTAAGTGTAGTGTGTGAAAGCCAAATCAGAACAACACCTGCAACTCAAATAAGTACATGCGCACACACTTAGAGCAAAATCAAAAATTCCAAATCCCATAAGCTCATTATCCAATCTTCTCTCCACATAATACCATGCAACACCAAGGATCAAAAGGACTTTACAAGGGTAGTAATGAGGTTTAGGGTAGTGGTTGAATGAAAGAAGGGATATGAGATATACAATATTTTGAGCATAATTAAAGCATAGGTAAGAGCATAAGAGATTACTGAACTTTGTAACAAGCAAGGAACACATACATGAGCAGATTTTCAACATAATTTCAACACCTTCATATCTGTTTATTTGGCCTAATTTTGTGGCTCTTTACCCTAGATCACCATGATCTTCTCTTTTATAACACCCTAGGGCCGTGACTACATTGGTCACACTTCATTACCTCTTTTGATTAGTTACCACTACCCCCAAACTTATTTCTTTTCAACACTTGGGTTATGGCACTAATGATTCACTTTTGCTCCAAAAACCTTGCATTCTTTATAACTCTTTTTTGAAGATAACTTTAATTGCTCATAGAATAAGTAAGAATAAGAAAATAAAGGTTCATTATGGTAGGAATGGTTTACACAAAGAAAGGCTTAACGCAGGCTCAAATAGGTTGAGTAGGGATGAATACATGTAGAGGGATGGTTAGAAAAGCTCAAACGGTTCAAACATGGCCTAAATCACTTCCTAAGCATTGTATGGCAACAAAATGTCTCAAGAGATATTCAAATAAGTTCTAGAGTACGAAACCAAGATCATGAGATAAGTAGAATTGCATAACATCTCCAAGTAGCAAGAAATTGGACTAACTCAGCAAAGTGCTCAATAAGTGCAAGGATGGCATGCAAGACAAAGTTAACTCAGAACCACACAAAGTCCTTAAACAATGACTATCAATCTCTGAGAAACCATATTAGTATTAGATCCAAGTCTTATCATAGGTGTTTGGAAGGATAACAAGACAAGACACAAAATCCTGCGTTTTTAGACATTAGACACACTCAAAATTTTAAAATTTTTAAAATTTTTAAAATTTGACAATTTGAAACAACATAACTAAATCCTTCCCCCCAAACTTAAATGAAACATTGTCCTCAATGTCTAGAGTGTAAGAAAAAGCAATGCCTCATAAATGAAAGGAAAGAGGATAAGGGAAAGACATAACCAAAGGTTAGAGTTCAGAAAAACTCCCCTTTGAGGCAATTAGGACGCAAGCAAGCTTCCTCGCATATTCTATCTTCTCCTTGTCACCTTGGGTTGCCTCCCAAGAAGCGCTAAGTTTTATGTCTTGAGCCGGACGTCCGAACACTGGTGAGCTTCAAGAGAGTGGTGGAGGCTCCTTGAGTGCTTGAGACTCAATATTGGCATCAAAGTTGGCATCAAAGTAAGGTTTCAACCGATGTCCGTTCACCTTGAAGGTGCTGCCATCCTTAATATTTTGAATCTCCACTGCGCCATGATCAAACACATTAGTAATAACAAAAGGACCAATCCACCGAGAACGAAGCTTACCTGGGAAGAGCTTAAGGCGTGAATTGAATAGGAGAACCTTCTGCCCTTTCTCAAACGTCTTCCTAAGAATTTTCTTGTCATGATATTGCTTTGTTTTCTCCTTGTAAAGCTTAGCGTTCTCATATGCTTCATGTCGCAACTCCTCCAACTCATTGAGTTGAAGCCTCCTCTTCTCACCAGCAGCTTTCATATCAAAATTGAAGGCCTTGATTGCCCAATAAGCCCTGTGCTCAAGCTCCACTGGTAAGTGACAAGGTTTACCGAAAAACAAGCCTATACGGAGACATACCTATAGGAGTCTTATAAGCAGTCCTATAAGCCCACAGTGCATCATCCAAACGCATGGACCAATCCTTCCTTGTGGTGTTCACTGTCTTTTCAAGTATGTGCTTAATCTCCCTATTGCTTATCTCAACCTGCCCACTAGTTTGAGGATGATAGGGTGTTGCCACCTTATGCGTGATTCCATATTTCTTCAAGAGTGCTGCAAAAGCTTGGTTAACAAAGTGGGAGCCACCATCACTAATGATTGCTCTAGGTGTGCCAAACCTTGTAAAAATATTTCCTTTGAGAAAACTGATCACAACCTTAGCATCATTAGTTCTAGTGGCAATGGCTTCCACCCATTTGGAAACATAATCGACAGCAACTAATATATATTCAAATCCATAAGAGGTAGGAAAAGGGCCCATGAAATCAATTCCCCAAACATCAAATATATCAATGATTAAGATATTAGTGAGAGGCATCTGATTTCTAGCATTTAAATTACCCATCCGTTGGCATCTATCACATGAAGCACAAAAAGCATAAGCATCCTTAAAAAGGGTAGGCCAAAAGAAACCTGATTGTAGCACTTTGCTAGCAGTCTTCTTTGCTCCAAAATGGCCTCCGCATGCATGGGAGTGACAAAACTCTAGAATGCTCTTAAAATCACCTTCAGGCACACACCTTCGAATTACTTGGTCTGGGCAATGCTTGAATAGATATGGATCATCCCAAAAGTAGTATCTTGCTTGCTTCCTAAGCTTGTCACGTTGGAACGTAGATAACCCTGTAGGGAGTTCATTAGTGCACAAATAGTTAACAATATCAGCAAACCAAGGCAATGGATTGAGGGAATTCAAAGCACAAATGGAGAAGAGTTGCTCATCAGGGAAGCTTTCACGCAATGGCAATGAATCCTCCTCTTCGTTAGATACATGTACCAATCTACTCAAGTGATCAGCCACGACATTCTCACTTCCTTTCTTATCTTTTATCTCCAAGTCAAACTCTTGCAACAAGAGAATCCATCTAATGAGTCGTGGCTTGGCATCCTTCTTGGCTAACAAGTATTTTAATGCTGCATGATCAGTGTAAACAATAACCTTGTTAGTAATCAAATATGATCTGAACTTCTCTAAAGCAAATATGACAGCTAATAACTCCTTCTCTGTGGTGGAATAGTTGAGTTGGGCATCATTGAGGGTTCTACTAGCATAGTAGATGGCATGTGGCTTCTTATCAACTCGCTGTCCCAAAACAGCTCCAACGGCATAATCAGAGGCGTCACACATCAATTCAAAAGGCAAGCTCCAATCTGGTGGTATAATGATTGGGGCAGTTGTGAGCATCTTCTTCAAAGCATTGAAAGCATTCTCACAGTTTTGATCAAAGACAAAATCCATGTCCTTGGCAAGGAGATTGCACAAAGGCCTCGCAATCTTAGAAAATTCCTTAATGAAACGCCTATAGAAACCTGCATGGCCAAGGAAAGAACGTACTTCTTTGACTGAAGTAGGTGAGGGCATGGAGGCAATCAAATCAATCTTAGCTTTATCTACCTCGATTCCTTTACTAGAGATGACATGACCAAGAACTATGCCTTGGTTAACCATAAAATGACATTTTTCCCAATTAAGCACAAGGTTAGTCTGTTCACATTTAGCTAACACCTTGGATAAGTTATGCAAGCATTGATCAAAAGAATCACCAAAGACAGAGAAGTCATCCATGAATACCTCAATGAACCTTTCTACCATGTCGGAGAAAATGCTCATCATGCACCTTTGAAAAGTGGCTGGGGCGTTACAGAGACCAAAAGGCATCCTCCTATAAGCGAAAGTGCCAAAGGGACATGTGAAGGTCGTCTTCTCTTGATCCTCTGGGGCTATGGCGATTTGGTTGTAGCCTGAATATCCATCAAGGAAGCAATAGTGGCTATGGCCAGCCAATCTCTCAAGCATCTGATCAATGAATGGAAGAGGGAAGTGATCTTTGCTTGTTGCTGTGTTGAGCTTCCTATAATCAATGCAAACTCTCCAGCCCGTGGTCACCCGTGTAGGTACAAGCTCGTTTGCTTCATTCTTCACCACTGTGATACCTGACTTTTTGGGGACAACTTGCACTGGGCTCACCCATTTACTATCAGATATAGGGTAAATAATACCAACATCTAAAAGCTTCATTACCTCTTTCCTTACCACCTCCTTCATGTTTGGATTGAGACGTCTTTGGGCATCCCTCTTAGGCATTGCATTGTCTTCCAATAATATCTTGTGCATGTATAGTGTTGGACTTATGCTTTGATATCTGCAATGCTCCACCCAATTGCAGTTTTGTGCTCTTTTAGAACTCTCAAAAGCTTCTTCTCATCATTTGGTTCGAGGTGTGAGGCAATGATAACAGGTAGAGTCTCATTTTCACCTAAATAAGCATATTTAAGGTGTTTTGGCAATTGCTTTAATTCCAACTCTGGTGCCTGCACAATAGAAGGTAAAACCTTATTAGTAGGTGGGGGTAATGATTCAAATTGGTTTGCATACCTCTTTCCAACTTCTATGTAGCTATCCATGCTGCAAACAAGCTCAAAAAGTAAAGGAGAGATCACAGCCTCTAAGCTGTCCGCTTCTTCTTTCCTTATGCTTTGTGTGATGCATGCTTCAATGGGCTCCAAATAACTCATTGGCAATGCTTCTTTCACCATAGTATCAATTGCATCAAGCTGGAAAACTTCATGCTCATCACTTGGAAACTTGGAGGCTTCAAACACTTTGAATGCTATTGTCTCATCAAACACGTTCATGGTCAATGTACCCTTCTTCACATCAATAATAGCACCGGCAGTTGCCATGAATGGCCGACCTAGAATGAGTGGTAACTGATTGTCATGAATTGGTGCTTCTTCCATTTCCAACACCAAGAAATCTGCTGGCAAAATTAGCTCTTCCACTTTCACCAAAACATCTTCTAGAATGCCCTTAGGGTACCTAATAGTTCTATCTGCCAATTGAATGCTCACAGATGTGGCTTGCAACTCACCAAGGTTAAGTTTCTCATAAACATGATATGGCATAAGGTTTATAGAAGCACCAAGATCAAGCAAAGCTTTTTCAAACTTAAAATCACCAACTATACAAGGTATAGAAAATGAACCTGGATCCTTTAGCTTTGGAGGTAGCTTTCTTTGTAACACTGCACTTACCTCTTCACTCAATGCAACTTGTTCATGCTCTTTGAATCTCCTCTTGTTAGTGCATAGATCCTTCAAAAATTTTGCATACTTTGGAATCTGAGCAATGGCATTGAGCAATGGGATGTTGATTTGCACTTTCTTGAATGTTTCCATTATCTCATCCAAGCCTTGATCTTTCTTTGACTTTGATAACCTGCTGGGAAAGGGTGCAATAGGCCTAAAAGCATTAGTTGAAATTGGAACTTGATTAGCATTAGATGATACCTTAGGGTTTGTGCTCTTTCCAAAAGGATTGAGGGACTGTTTGTCGGAAGCTGTGGGCTGCCCATGTGGTGGCTGAATGATCTCCACGTTTTCTCCATCTTCTTGCTCTTCGTTGACATCTCCAACCTTGTTATCAACTTGTTTACCACTTCTCAAGATGTGTACTGCTTTAGCATGCTCTTGATAGGGGATTCACCTCTGTTTGGCTTGGAAATGTTCCGGACGCCCTATTGCTCATGGAGGATGCAATCTGCCCAACTTGCACTTCTAGTTTGTTAACTGCATTTTGAAGATTCTGATTGGTTTGCATCTGTTGCCCCATGAACTTCTTGAACATGTCTTGCAATTCTCCCATTTGATCACCCCTTTGCTCTTGCACTTGTTGGGGAGCTTGCTGGAATTGCCTTTGTTGTATTTGAAATCCTGGGGGAGGTCCTTGAGATTGTTGCACATTTGAGTTATTGCTCCACTTGAAATTAGGATGATTTCTCCACCCCGGATTGTACGTGTTTGAGTAAGGATCATTATTAGGATTCCTTGCTTGAAGGGCATTTGCTTGTTCTAGCATGTGCTCTGCAAAAGATTGATCTTGAACTTCTACTTTGTTTCCTAGAGGGCCAGTCACTGCCTGTTGAAGCAAAGAACACATAACATCAAGTTTTGCAGCAATCTCATTATTAGTACTTACCTCAGAGACCACAGCTTTCATAGGAGCTCCTCTTCCTTTATTGTGGCTCCATTGTTGAGAGTTAGCACTCAAAGATTCAAAGAGAGTAAAAGCCTCATCTGCTGTTTTGTTCATCAATCCTTCTCCACTTGTTGCATCTACCATCATCCTTTCGGAATCAAGCAAACCTTCATAGAAAGATTGCATTTGCATCCAACTCTCTATGTTGTGGTGTGGGCAAGAACTTATCATCTCCTTGTACCTCTCCCAACATTCATGAAAAGCTTCTCCTTCCTTTTGTGTGAAACCAAGGATTTCCTTTCTAATCTTGTTAGTCTTTTGAGCCGGAAAGAATTTCTGCAAAAACTTATTAGAAAGCTCATCCCAAGTACGAATTGAAGCATTAGGCAAAGAGTATAACCAAGACTTAGCCTTATCTTTTAAACTGAATGGGAATAGCCTCATCTTAATCTGCTCATCATCAAGGCCATGAATTTTGATCGTAGCACATATTTCAAAGAATTGCTTAATATGCATGTAAGGATCCTCAGTGGTATTACCATAATAAGTTGGAAGAAGATGAATCATACCACTTTTAAGCTCAAACCTGTCAACTGTGAGTTGAGGATAGACGATGCACGAAGGTTGATCGGTGACTTTGGGAATGGAAAACTCACGCAGGGGTTTCCGAGGTTGGACAACAAGCGCACCACCTCCTTCAACATTATTGTTGGTGTTCGGAATCTCTGCCATCGTGCTTGAACCTTCAGAGTCGGAACTTTTAGAATCAGCGCTTGAAGAACTATAATTCCTCCTCAAACCAGCACGTACAACAGCGGTTCTTGGTGAAAGTGGCTCAGGTGAACTTTGCTCTTGGTCAGATTCGGACATGCACACACCAAGGAACTCAATTCAGTGCTTTTAATGGAGATAACAACTAAATACAAAAACTGAATACTAAAAGAAAAACCAACGAAAAGAAACAAATGAAACAACCAAAAACAAAACAATCAAAGTAATCTAACAATAGCACCAACGTTACCGGTTCCCCGGCAACGGCGCCAAAAACTTGTTGATTCAATTCCTAACAACTAAAATGAGTTATTAAAAACAGCAACTTTAATTCTCGCAAGTGCACGAACCGTTTATAGTATAGCTTATGTAAATACGAGGTCGATCCCACGGAGAATGGTAACTTGGTTCCAAGTTAAATTACTTAGAATGCTAGAAAAACATAGAACAAGGAAACTGACTAACTAGCTAAAGGCAAGGTCGAATTCAACAATGCCTCTTGCTAATTACTCAAGGTCTAGGACAGAATCCTAGCACCACACACGCACTCGAAGTGGGGGGTTTTGTTGTTTGAAATGAAAAGAAGAACGTAAAATGAAAGTGCTCGAAAGTAAACACTGGCAGCAATCAACAAGTTGTGAAACAAAGATTGAGAGGTGTTAGAGCCTCGGAATCTACCACTAGTCTTCCTATCCAAGTTATGAATGCATAGAAATTG
Organism: Prunus mume; assembly: GCF_029339155.1. Lineage (NCBI taxonomy): Eukaryota > Viridiplantae > Streptophyta > Magnoliopsida > Rosales > Rosaceae > Prunus > Prunus mume. Next base: position 10,451,332 of record NC_142702.1, read on the forward strand.
ACTCAAGCTTCATCAACAATAGATTATCGCATACAAGCCTATGGTATCTAGGTGCAGGATGCATGATTCTCCTAAGGCATGTGATTATGCATGGTATCTACACAACACGTGATCTCTAATATGCAACCTAAGCATGGTATCTACTTAGAATAAAGCATACAAGAGTCATTAAGCTCCTTGAAAATATGATAATCACACAAGTCCTAGAATATGGTATCTGTCCTAGTCAACCTATGGTTATTAACCCCTTGAATGATTCTTAGGCCATTCATGTGTTGCTTGTGAAAGGAGAGTAGAATTGGTGAATCTAAACCCCTTCCCAACCTGTGCTAGATGCATAAAATCCTAGTTAGCTACTCTAAGAAAACATACATCAAGCACATAATAAATTGGAGATTAACAACTTGATAATGAAAGCAAGGAAACCAATTAACTATAAAATCATCCATAACATTGAATATTCATGACTAGGGCTTCATCCTAAGCCCTAACTAAATGGATTAGTTAAACATAACTATGAATACAGAAAATAAGAAATACATAGATAGGATAAAGAGAGGAGAAGAACTAGATGATGGCAGCAAGGAATTCCCAGGACAGCTCCAAGCTCTCTTCTCTCTTTATGGTGAATCTGAATTTGTGTATGAGAGTAATGGTTCACGTGAAATTGTGTATCTGACTCTCTATATCCTTGAATGAGTGTGCAGCCCTCTATTTATAGAGTGCAATTTCGTCCTCCCCTTTGGATGGTGAAGCACACCTCTCTTAGCTGCTCCCAACTGCTCCCTTCTGCCCATGCTTGCCAACTGCTCCAGCTGCCAAATACATGCTTTGGTATGGTTTTTTTATGGAAAGCTTGACTTTTGTCCATCTTTCTGAGTTCCTGAGCTGATTTGACTCTCATGTATGGCTGCCCATGCTGAGCACATGGCTCTAGGGATGTAGATGTGATGGCAGCCAATCATGACATTTCTGTGAACTTGGTTCAGTCTTTGACGTGCTAAGGGCTCCATATTTATCCAATTGGGCTGAAATTTGGATATGTTATAATAGACACCCATTGGAACAACTTCTATCAAGGATGTCTCCTCATCCGACCTGTGTAAGTTGCTGAAATGAGGCCTGCAAGATGACCTACGAAACTGGACTGACAAGGAGTGTGGCCCAAATTGGGTTTGTCTTTAAGCCCATATTCCTTTATCCCAATCAGCCCTTAACAAGCATGGATTGAATCAAATGTGATCTCTTGCTGTCTTAACCTACAACACACACAAACATAGGTAAGAGACTCAAAATAAAGAGAAGCTAAACAAAATTACTAAGCAAAGAAGGCATGCAAATGTGTGAAATTATGACCTTATCAAATACCCCCAAACTTAGATTTTGCTAGTCCTCGAGCAAAACAAAGGAAAAATACCATTTAGAAAACAGGAAATAAGCTGCTAGCCTTCCAAACAATATCCTCAAAGAATCACCGAAATATATGGTTCCAAAGAAACACAACAATCACAATCTAAGTTCCACACATGATTCAAGGGTAACCGAGGCTCACAATGACATCCTTAAGTGTAGTGTGTGAAAGCCAAATCAGAACAACACCTGCAACTCAAATAAGTACATGCGCACACACTTAGAGCAAAATCAAAATTCAATCCCATAAGTGTAGTGTGTATCGCATAGCTTTACCCATTGCATTTCACTGAAAATACACCAACTGACTCCTCCCACCATATTATGGTGTTCCCCAAGTTTTGGACTCAATCCGACATCGATTGGTCCTTGAAATCGGACAATTCAAGTTCGTACGAAGTTCGTTCTGAAATGAAGTGGATGGTGTATCACATAGCTTTACCCATTGCATTTCACTAAAAATACACCAAATGACTCCTCCCACCATATTATGGTGTTCCCCAAGTTTTGGACTCAATCCGATATCGATTGGTCCTTGAAATCGGACAATTCAAGTTCGTACGAAGTTCGTTCTGAAATGAAGTGGATTGTGTATTGCACAGCATTAGCCATTTGATTTCACTCAAAACCCACCAAATGACTCCTCCTACCATATTACGGTGTTCCCCAAGTTTTGGACTCAATCCGATATCGATTGGTCCTTGAAATCGGACAATTCAGGTTCGTACGAAGTTCGTTATGAAATGAAGTGGATGGTGTAATGCACAGCATTAGCCATTTGATTTCACTCAAAACCCACCAAATGACTCCTCCTACCATATTACGGTGTTCCCCAAGTTTTGGACTCAATCCGATATCGATTGGTCCTTGAAATCGGATAATTCAAGTTCGTACGAAGTTCGTTCTGAAATGAAGTGGATTGTGTATTGCACAGCATTAGCCATTTTATTTCACTCAAAACCCACCAAATGACTCCTCCTACCATATTACGGTGTTCCCCAAGTTTTGGACTCAATCCGATATCGATTGGTCCTTGAAATCGGACAATTCAGGTTCGTACGAAGTTCGTTATGAAATGAAGTGGATGGTGTAATGCACAGCATTAGCCATTTGATTTCACTCAAAACCCACCAAATGACTCCTCCTACCATATTACGGTGTTCCCCAAGTTTTGGACTCAATCCGATATCGATTGGTCCTTGAAATCGGATAATTCAAGTTCGTACGAAGTTCGTTCTGAAATGAAGTGGATTGTGTATTGCACAGCATTAGCCATTTGATTTCACTCAAAACCCACCAAATGACTCCTCCTACCATATTACGGTGTTCCCCAAGTTTTGGACTCAATCCGATATCGATTGGTCCTTAAAATCGGACAATTCAAGTTCGTACGAACTTCGTTCTGAAATGAAATGGATGGTGTATTGTGATCAGTTCACAATTGCATATCATTTTGTACCATTCTAACTTATGATTTGGTTATGTTATTGAGTCAAACGTGTGCTTTTAATCCCTTTTCTGTTTATCATTCGGTTCGTTGAGCCTTAGGTAGCAATGGTGCCTTTGGATAAGAAAAGATGCAAAATGGTGCAAAAACGAGCAGACTGGGTTGGCAACTCATTTCGGCCTTAACGTCTTTCTCCCAACTTTGATTGGCCCATATAATATGTACCTGGAAAGATGAGAGTCTGAACTGCAAGATGGACTACTCAAATAGATCAATTGATTAAGTCAACCCCAATCCGTGAGCCCATCAAAATGCACACCATGCTCAGGAATGCAACTGCTAGCTGTTGAGTCATGTGCTGACAAGACAGCATGGAAACTCAGAAGGCATGGGCAGCTGACATTCCAAGAGGCATGGCCAGTTGACATTCCTAGAGGCATGGGCTACACATCAAATCAGCAGCATGGGAACCTAATGGGCAGCTCAGACAAATGGGAATAGCTAGGAATGGGTGTGCTTCACCAGCCAAAGGGGGAGCACGAATTTGCACTCTATAAATAGAGTGATGCACACTCATTCAAAAAAGGAGGTCACTCCATTCAGCCTAAAATTCACTTCAGCCATCCTCTAACACTCCCATCCTTCCCCAAACACTCCATTCAGTCCCAAATCACCAAAACAGCTCCAACAAGCCTTCTTTCCATTTCCCTACGAATTTCCTCTTTCTCTGCCATCACCACTCACCCAAACTCATCCCAAATCACCTCTTTAGTTGCCATACTCTAGATGTGAGGAAGGTCTTGGAGCAGCATTAGGTGTGGAGAAGCACTTGGAGAAGCCTTGGACACCACAAGTAACTTCAGAAATGGGTTTTTCCACTCTTATTACATTCATTATGTTTTCTCATTTCTGTTTAAGTTTCATTTCCATTATGAGTAGCTAAATTCATAACTAGGACTTCGATGTAACCTAACATGAATATTCTGGGTTTATAAGTTGAAGTTTTGAGTTTCAAGTTTGATTCATGATTCATGTTCTTATTCATTATGCTTATCAGTTAATATGCTTGTTTGGATGATTGATCACCATTAGAACTTGTATATTAGCTATCTTGGTTTGAATCAAGAGTAGACACCATGCTTTGATTCGAATTGAACTATGAATAAGAAAAGTATGGATGGACATTCGACAACAGGGATTAGATACATGCTTGGTTGTTTAAATTGTTCTTCTATGCTTAATGAGTTCCTAATGTTTAATTTAGGTTAGACAACAAATGATCAAGTTAGGGAATTAGGAACACAAGGTTAGGACCAGACACCATGGCCTAATTATACTTTAGCTAGAATCAATCTTTGAATCTGAATTAGACTTGTCACTTGACTCCTTATAACCTAGAATTGAATTGTTATGGTGAATCGAATGCCCTAGTCTCCCAATCTGTTTTCCAGCCCACAAAAACACTCTTTGTTACATTTGCTCACTTTGCTTTTGTTTGAAATTTCGTTTTGCCTCATTTGTTCAACAATTACAATCACTCTTGCTTTAAATTCTATTTTAGACTTAACCTCCTACTTTCTTGAATTTGGTAATCTAAGTACATAACTAATTTTAACTTCTCAGTCCTCGTGGGTACGACCTTGTACTTGTCTTGCTATATTACTAATTGGCCCGTACAATTGCGAGTTAACATATTAACAACAAATTTTGGCGCCGTTGCCGGGGATTGAATGAAAGTTCTTCCCTGGTTATGTGCCCAAGGTTACCCTATTCTTTTAGTAGTACTAATTAACTCAAGTTATTTTCTGTTTCAGGTAGTCTATGTCTAGAAATCCCTTACTTGAACAAGTGAGGTCTTCATTCCAACGTTCGAGATCTTTGAACACAAGACCATCTTTGCAACCAAACCGGGTGATCTCTGAAATTCAGAATCGTCTAGAAAGAGAGTTGGCAACTGCGAAAGAGCAAGCCATTGCCACATTTGAAGGTCTTGCTATCCACACTGACCTCCCAGGTTCTTCACCTTCAAATTCGGAATCAAGTTCAGACCAAGAAGAAGAAGAAGAGATGGCTGCCAATGAGTTCATGGGAGACCTTGATATCCCAACAATTCCAGCATCCCCTTCAAGCATCTTGCTGCCCACCGCAGCTCGAAACTATGAGCTTAAATCTTCTCATCTTAATATGTTGCCTTCCTTTTATGGTTTACCTAATGAAGATCCATTAACCCATATAAAGGATATTTTTAATGCTGTGAGCTCTTTTCCCTTGACAGGTGTGACGGAAGATCAACTTCGAATGAGAGTGTTTCCTTACACTTTGAAAGACAAGGCGAAATATTGGTTGAATTCTTTGAAGCCTAGTTCACTCACGACTTGGGGAGCCATTCAAAAGAAGTTCTTAGAGAAATACTTCTCCACGCAAAAAACCGACATGCTTAGGGACAAGATCTTACTATTTGCACAACAAGATGATGAGTCATTTTGTGAAGCATGGGAGAGATTCAATGGGCTGCTCAATCAATGTCCTCATCATGGGATTCCATTGAAGCTTCAGATGCGTATGTTTTATAAAGGACTAACCCCCTCTAGCCATAATATTGTCACTAATTTTGCAGGTGGTTCTTATAAGACTAAGACTCCAGAAGAAACATATGAACTCTTTGAGGAGATAGCAATGGAGACCCAACACACCGATACAAGAGGTAAACGTATCGCTGGTGGTTCTAATGATTCTTCCAGTGTGCAGATTTCCAAATTGGAACAAAAGCTTGATGCCCTCCTTGCATTGAACTCAAGAAACCCTTCAAAGGAAGTGTGTAGCATCTGTGAAACTCATGATCATCCTACCATTTCTTGTCCCCTTGGGGCTGCATATCCAGAATTTGTGCAAGAGCAAGCTAAGTTGGTGAATTCCTACAACCGAGGTCCAATAAATGATCCATATTCTCAAAGTTATAATCCAGGTTGGAGGAATCATCCAAACTTTTCATGGAGGAATACACAGAATCAAGCGAATCCCCTTCATTCCAAAGGCCACAACAGTCATCATCGTTGGAGGATATAGTGAAGCAAATGGCAATCAACCAATCCAATTTCCAGCAAACTACACAAGCTGCCATCTCCAAGTTGGAAGTCCAATTAGGCCAGATAGCTACCGAAATAGCTCAAAGAGAACCTGGGAAATGGCCAAGCCAAACCGTGATCAATCCAAAAAACCAAGAAGCCAAGGCCGTTCATGTGCTCAGATCAGGTAAGATTGTTGATAACAAAGTTGGTTCTGATCTATCAAATGATGTTGTGGTTGTAGAGGATGAAGATGAAGAGGAAACCACAGCTATGGATGGAGAACAACCCAAAACATCCCAATCTGCTCCTAAGGCCAAATCTGATTCTCAGGAACCCAATCCATTTCAATTGCATAAAAGAGATGACAAATTTGTGCCATCGCATCTTCATCAAGATAGATACATCCCACCTCCTCCATATATTCCACCGATTCCATTTCCAGGGCCTTTGAAGAAGGCAAATCAAGATAAGGCTTTTAAAGAGATTTATTATATTTTGAGTAAAGTTAATATTAATTTGCCCTTGCTTGATGTTGTTAAACAGATTCCTGCATATGGAAAGTTCATCAAGCACTTGATGACTCACAAGCTTAATTTTGCTCCAAGTGAAGAAGTAAAGCTCAACAAGAATGTGAGTGCTGTGTTGCAAAGGAAGCTTCCACCAAAACTAGAAGATCCTGGCAGCTTTGACATTCCCATTAACATCGGAGATAAGACGGTTGGAAGAGCCATGTTGGACTTGGGAGCAAGCATCAATGTAATGCCATATTCAGTTTATCAGGAGCTTGGCTTAGAAGGGATAAAGAAAACCTCAATTCGTCTTGAACTAGCTGATCATTCTATCAAATATCCTAAAGGTATTGTAGAAGATATTTTAGTTCAAGTTAATACACTCATTCTTCCGGCTGATTTTGTAGTGATGGATATGGAGGATAACCCATATGGAAACCGCGTTGATCCCATTCTCCTCGGGCGACCATTCATGGCCACTGCAGACACAATCATCAAAGTGAAAGATGGCACCCTCTCCATGACTGTTTTGGGTGAAACTGTTGAATTTAAAGTGTTTGATGCTCTCTCTCAACCTTCTATCACTCTTGATACTTGTTTTTCAATTGATGTTGTGGATCATGAGGTTTCTTCTAAAATTATGCAGAAAAAGTCTAATGATGCTCTAGAAGCGGTCCTAACACAAGAAGAGGAAGATCTCTATGAATCAGAGTTCCAAGAGGTGATGGCTGCCTTAGAAGTGTTTCAGCCATACCCACCATCCTTTAGGCCACCGCTCGAGCCTCTTGGACCATCCTCCACAAAATTGGAGCCATCCATTATTACCCCACCAAAGCTAGAACTTAAACCTCTACCCAATCATCTTAAACATACTTATTTGGGTGCTAATGAAACTCTCCCTGTTATAATTGCTGCAGGTCTCACCTCACATGAAGAGGACAGCTTAATTGAAGTTCTGAAAGAGCATAAAACAGCCCTTGGATGGACCATAGCAGACATCAAAGGAATTAGTCCAAGCATGTGCATGCACCGAATTTTAATGGAAGAAGACAGCAAACCATCTCGTGATGCACAAAGAAGGCTAAATCCCAACATGAAAGAGGTGGTTAGGGCTGAAGTTTTAAAGCTACTTGATGTGGGAATCATCTACCCAATTTCAGATTCTAAGTGGGTGAGTCCTGTGCAAGTTGTTCCAAAGAAGTCCGGAATCACCGTTGTAAAGAATGAGAAGAATGAGCTAGTTCCAACACGAACTATCACTGGTTGGAGAGTTTGCATCGATTACAGGAAGTTGAACACATCCACAAGAAAAGATCATTTTCCCTTGCCTTTCATTGATCAAATGCTTGACCGTTTATCTGGCCATGCTTACTACTGTTTTCTTGATGGATTTTCAGGGTATAATCAAATTCCCATTGCTCCGGAAGACCAGGAGAAAACCACGTTCACATGCCCATTCGGTACATTTGCTTATAGAAGGATGCCATTTGGTTTGTGCAATGCTCCAGCAACTTTCCAAAGATGCATGATGGCAATCTTTTCTGATATGGTGGAACGATTCATGGAGGTATTTATGGATGATTTTTCAGTTTTTGGTTCATCTTTTGATGATTGTCTTCACCACTTGTCTCTAGTGCTTAAAAGATGTCAGGAAACAAATCTGATTTTGAATTGGGAGAAGTGTCACTTCATGGTAAGACAAGGAATTGTGCTAGGCCACGTTGTTTCAAGTAAGGGAATTGAAGTGGACAAAGCCAAGATAAATATCATCTCAAATCTACCACCCCCTTCCTCTGTTAAAAGAGTTAGAAGCTTTCTGGGCCATGCCGGATTCTATAGAAGGTTCATCAAAAATTTTGAGCATTTCAAGACCATTGTGTAATCTCCTTGCTAAGGATGCTGTTTTTGAGTTTGACGAAACTTGCATGGAAGCTTTTACGACCTTGAAGAAAGAGCTAACTTCAGCCCCTATTATCATAGCTCCAGATTGGTCTTTACCATTTGAAATAATGTGTGATGCCTCTGACTTTGCTATTGGTGCAGTTCTAGGTCAAAAGAAGAACAAGCTTCCCCATGTGATTCATTATGCGAGCCGGACCTTGAGTGATGCCCAACTCAATTACTCCACAACAGAGAAGGAGTTGCTTGCTGTGGTTTTTGCTTTAGAAAAATTTCGTTCTTACCTTGTTGGTTCTAAAGTAATTGTTTATTCTGACCATGCTGCTCTTAGATACTTGCTCACTAAGAAGGACGCCAAACCACGCTTGATCAGATGGATTCTCTTGCTGCAAGAGTTCGATTTGGAGATTCGAGACAAGAAGGGATGTGAAAATGTGGTGGCTGACCATTTGAGCAGAATTGTGGTTGAAGAGCAAGGAGAAGCTGTACTACCCTTGAATGAGACTTTCCCAGATGAACAGCTATTTGTTGCCCAAGTCAAAGAGCCATGGTATGCTGATTTTGTTAATTATCTTGCTTGTGGTGTTCTTAGAAATGATCTAACTTATCAGGACAAAAAGAAGTTCTTTTCCATGGTGAAACATTATGTCTGGGATGAACCTTTCTTATTCAAGCATTGCCCAGATCAACTCATTAGAAGATGTGTTCCAGAAGAAGAACAAGAAAGCATCCTTAGGCATAGCCACGAATTGGCTTGTGGAGGCCACTTTGGAGCTAAGAAAACAGCACTTAAAATTTTGCAATCAGGTTTCTTTTGGCCTACTCTATTCAAAGATGCATTTAATTTTTGTGTTAAGTGTGATAGGTGTTAAAGGATGGGAAACATAAGCCGCGTGAACGAAATGCCATTAAAGAACATACTCTTTGTGGAACTCTTCGATGTATGGGGTATTGATTTCATGGGACCATTCCCATCTTCCTTTGGATATACCTACATACTTGTTGCTGTTGATTATGTGTCTAAATGGGTGGAAGCCATAGCCACCAAAACCAATGATCATAAGGTGGTGCTGAAGTTCCTGAGGAACAATATTTTCACAAGGTTTGGTACTCCAAGGGCTGTCATTAGTGATGGAGGCAGCCACTTCTGCAACAAGCCATTTGAAGCACTCATGAAGAAGTACAACATCACCCACCGAGTCTCTACACCATATCATCCTCAAACTTCTGGTCAAGTAGAAATAAGCAACAGAGAAATTAAGCAGATCCTAGAGAAGGTGGTGAATAGTACAAGGAAAGATTGGGCTGCCAAGCTCAATGATGCATTATGGGCTTATAGGACTGCATATAAGACTCCCATCGGAATGAGCCCTTATCGTCTTGTGTTTGGGAAGGCCTGTCACTTGCCAATGGAGCTTGAACACAATGCTTTTTGGGCCATCAAGAAGTTGAATTGTGATTTGGACAAGGCCGGCCATGTTAGAAAGTTTCAGCTCAATGAATTGGAAGAAATTAGACATGAGTCCTATGAGAATGCAAGGCTTTACAAAGAACGAACCAAGAGTTACCATGACAGGAACATTCAACGGAAAGAGTTCACCAAAGGTATGTCAGTTCTTTTGTTTAACTCACGTTTGCGTCTCTTTCCAGGAAAATTGAAGTCTAGGTGGCTTGGCCCATTCACCGTGGTCAATGTTTCTCCCTATGGAGCTGTGGAGATTCAAAACCCTAAAGATGGCTCGACTTTCAAAGTAAATGGACAACGTTTAAAGCCATTCTATGAGGGAGTGTCAGTTGGAATTCAAACTGGTCATGTGGTGGATCATCTTCCATTCGTACAATCAAGTTAGCTAATCGCATAATGTCTTGCCAAGACATTAACTAAGGCGCTTCTTGGGAGGCAACCCATGTGTTGAAGAATAAGGTGCTTGGTAGCTGTCGACCTAATCGCATCAAGAGGGAGTTTCTCTAATCCTTGGTCTTAAACTTTCCCCTTATTATTTACATGTTCTCACTCATCTTTGTTATGCTTTAACATTGAGGACAATGTTCAATTCAGGTCTGGGGGGGAGGTTTTCAATTTTTGTTCATTTGTGTTTACAATTTTCGTCCGCTTGTCACTATTTTTATTTTTATTTATTTTTATTTTTTTTGAATTTCATACAATCAATGCTATGGAGCTGCCATTGAGATTTTCATATCAGAAATTTTACACTTCACAAAGCTTTTGCTCTTAGAATTCTGGTGGCTAAGGTACCATGCTCAGATTATTGAAGGAGAATAGTGGAGACTACCCTAGTGAGCTATTTCGAGCCTAATTGCATTCTTGAGAGGGTTTAAAGTGTTTCTATTCCTCATCTCTACTTATTTTCTTCAATTCACTCTAAATGATCTCATTGTTCCATTTTGATTGAATACTAAGGATGATTCTCTTTGCAGATATCAGGTGCGTGCTCTCATTCATGAATGAACTCATTGAAGTGATGCTAGGCTATGTGTGTATAACCATTCTCTATGCTTTCTTTTCACCCTACCCATTCGTGTGTTCCATCAGCTCTCTTGCAGCCAAACACTTCAAGCCTTTTTCTTCTATCACCCTCACAATTCCCCTAACCTTGTATCTCAATCTGAGATATTTAACCTATTATAGCCATACCCTATAGCTTAGAAATATACCAAGGTGTGCCAAGATAAAGTTTGAAGCAAGGAAGTTGCTGCCACATGCCTAAATGTAAATTGGTGTGAAAATGTGCAATGAAGTTAAAGAAGAAGTAGATCAAGTCAGCAAATAAGAAAGATAAAGAGAAAGTGTTTCGGAGAAAGTGTTTCGATTTGATCTAAATGTGAAATATAAGGTCTATGCCAGATGATGCTATGAAGTTGCAGCCATATCATTCTAAATCAATGATACCTTGCAGATCAATGAAGAATGCAACCTTAGTCTTATAAGAACCACCTGCAAAATTAGTGACAATATTATGGCTAGAGGGGGTTAGTCCTTTATAAAACATACGCATCTGAAGCTTCAATGGAATCCCATGATGAGGACATTGATTGAGCAGCCCATTGAATCTCTCCCATGCTTCACAAAATGACTCATCATCTTGTTGTGCAAATAGTAAGATCTTGTCCCTAAGCATGTCGGTTTTTTGCGTGGAGAAGTATTTCTCTAAGAACTTCTTTTGAATGGCTCCCCAAGTCAGGAGTGAACTAGGCTTCAAAGAATTCAACCAATATTTTGCCTTGTCTTTCAAAGTGTAAGGAAACACTCTCATTCGAAGTTGATCTTCCGTCACACCTGTCAAGGGAAAAGAGCTCACAACATTAAAAATATCATTTATATGGGTTAATGGATCTTCATTAGGTAAACCATAAAAGGAAGGCAACATATTAAGATGAGAAGATTTAAGCTCATAGTTTGAGCTGCGATGGGCAGCAAGATGCTTGAAGGGATGCTGGAATTGTTGGGATATCAAGGTCTCCCATGAACTCATTGGTAGCCATCTCTTCTTCTTCTTCTTGGTCTGAACTTGATTCCGAATTTGAAGGTGAAGAACCTGGGAGGTCAGTGTGGATAGCAGAAGAACCTGGGAGGTCAGTTTGGATAGCAAGACCTTCGAATGTGGCAATGGCTTGCTCTTTCGCAGTTGCCAACTCTCTTTCTAGACGATTCTGAATTTCAGAGATCACCCGGTTTGGTTGCAAAGATGGTCTTGTGTTCAAAGATCTCGAACGTTGGAATGAAGACCTCACTTGTTCAAGTAAGGGATTTCTAGACATAAACTACCTGAAACAGAAAATAACTTGAGTTAATTAGTACTACTAAAAGAATAGGGTAACCTTGGGCACATAACCAGGGAAGAACTTTCATTCAATCCCCGGCAACGGCGCCAAAATTTGTTGTTAATATGTTAACTCGCAATTGTATGCGGGCCAATTAGTAATATAGCAAGACAAGTACAGGTCATACCCACGAGGACTGAGAAGTTAAAATTAGTTATGTACTTAGATTACCAAATTCAAGAAAGTAGGAGGTTAAGTCTAAAATAGAATTTAAAGCAAGAGTGATTGTAATTGTTGAACAAATGAGGCAAAACGAAATTTGAAACAAAAGCAAAGTGAGCAAATGTAACAAAGAGTGTTTTTGTGGGCTGGAAAACAGATTGGGAGACTAGGGCATTCGATTCACCATAACAATTCAATTCTAGGTTATAAGGAGTCAAGTGACAAGTCTAATTCGGATTCAAAGATTGATTCTAGCTAAAGTGTGATTAGGCCATGGTGTCTGGTCTTAACCTTGTGTTCCTAATTCCCTAACTTGATCATTTGTTGTCTAACCTAAATTAAGCATTAGGAACTCATTAAGCATAGAAGAACAATTTAAACAACCAAGCATGTATCTAATCCTGTTGTCGAATGTCCATACATACTTTTCTTATTCATAGTTCAATTGAATCAAAGCATGGTGTCTACTCTTGATTCAAACCAAGATAGCTAATATACAAGTTCTAATGGTGATCAATCATCCAAACAAGCATATTAACTGATAAGCATAATGAATAAGAACATGAATCATGAATCAAACTTGAAACTCAAAACTTCAACTTATAAACCCAGAATATTCATGTTAGGTTACATGAAGTCCTAGTTATGAATTTAGCTACTCATAATGGAAATGAAACTTAAACAGAAATGAAAACATAATGAATGTAATAAGAGTGGAAAAACCCATTTCTGAAGTTACTTGTGGTGTCCAAGGCTTCTCCAAGTGCTTCTCCACACCTAATGCTGCTCAAGAGCTTTCTCATCTAGAGTATGGCAACTAAAGAGGTGATTTGGGATGAGTTTGGGTGAGTGGTGATGGCGAGAAAGAGGAAATTCGTAGGAAATGGAAGGAAGGCTTGTTGAGCTGTTTTGGTGATTTGGGACTGAATGGAGTGTTTGGGAAGGATGGGAGTGTTAGAGGATGGCTGAAGTGAATTTTAGGCTGAATGGAGTGACTCCTTTGAATGAGTGTGCATCACTCTATTTATAGAGTGCAAATTCGTGCTCCCCATTGGCTGGTGAAGCCTGAGCCATTCCTAGCTATTCCCATTTATGCTGAGCTGCCCATTAGATTCCCATCTTCTTGATTTGATGTGTAGCCCATGCCTCTAGGAATGTCAGCTGCCCATGCCTTCTGAGTTTCCATGCTGCTGATTTGATGTGGCCCATGCCTCTAGGAATGTCAGCTGCCCATGCCTTCTGAGTTTCCATGCTGTCTTGTCAGCACATGACTCAACAGCTAGCATTGCATTCTGAGCATGGAGTGCATTTTGATGGGCTCACGGATTGGGGTTGACTTAATCAATTGATCTATTTGAGTAGTCCATCTTGCAGTTCAGACTCTCATCTTTCCAGGCACATATTATATGGGCCAATCAAAGTTGGGAGAAAGGCGTTAAGGCGAAATGAGTTGCCAACCCAGTCTGCTCGTTTTTGCACCATTTGCATCTTTTCTTATCCAAAGGCACCATTGCTACCTAAGGCTCAATGAACTGAATGATAAACAGAAAAGGGATTAAAAGCACGTTTGACTCAATAACATAACAAATCATAAGTTAAAAGGGTACAAAATGATATGCAATTGTGAACTGATCGGCAAATTCTGGTTCGTACGAAGTTCGTTCTAAAATGAAGTGGATGGTGTATCGCATAGCTTTAGCCATTGAATTTCACTAAAAATACACCAAATGACTCCTCCCACCATATTATGGTGTTCCCCAAGTTTTGGACTCAATCCGATATCGATTGGTCCTTGAAATCGGACAATTCAAGTTCGTACGAAGTTCGTTCTGAAATGAAGTGGATGGTGTATCGCATAGCTTTACCCATTGCATTTCACTAAAAATACACCAAATGACTCCTCCCACCATATTATGGTGTTCCCAAGTTTTGGACTCAATCCGATATCGATTGGTCCTTGAAATCGGACAATTCAAGTTCATACGAAGTTCGTTCGAAATGAAGTGGATGGTGTATTGCACAGCTTTAGCCATTTGATTTCACTCCAAACCCACCAAATGACTCCTCCTACCATATTACGGTGTTCCCCAAGTTTTGGACTCAATCCGATATCGATTGGTCCTTGAAATCGGACAATTCAGTTCGTACGAAGTTCGTTCTGAAATGAAGTGGATGGTGTATCGCATAGCTTTAGCCATTGGATTTCACTAAAAATACACCAAATGACTCCTCCCACCATATTATGGTGTTCCCCAAGTTTTGGACTCAATCCGATATCGATTGGTCCTTGAAATCGGACAATTCAAGTTAAATCTGAAGTTCGTTCGAAATGAAGTGGATGGTGTATCATATAGCTTACCCATTGCATTTCACTAAAAATACACCAAATGACTCCTCTCACCATATTACGGTGTTCCCCAAGTTTTGGACTCAATCCGATATCGATTGGTCCTTGAAATCGGACAATTCAAGTTCGTACGAAGTTCGTTCTGAAATGAAGTGGATGGTGTATTGCACAGCTTTAGCCATTTGATTTCACTCCAAAACCCACCAAATGACTCCTCCTACCATATTACGGTGTTCCCCAAGTTTTGGACTCAATCCGATATCGATTGGTCCTTGAAATCGAGGAAATTCAGGTTCGTACGAAGTTCGTTCTAAAATGAAGTGGATGGTGTATCGCATAGCTTTAGCCATTGAATTTCACAAAAAATACACCAAATGACTCCTCCCACCATATTACGGTGTTCCCCAAGTTTTGGACTCAATCCGATATCGATTGGTCCTTGAAATCGGACAATTCAGTTCGTACGAAGTTCGTTCTGAAATGAAGTGGATGGTGTATCGCATAGCTTTAGCCATTGGATTTCACTAAAAATACACCAAATGACTCCTCCCACCATATTATGGTTTTCCTCAAGTTTTGGACTCAATCCGATATCGATTGGTCCTTGAAATCGGACAATTCAAGTTCGTACGAAGTTCGTTCTGAAATGAAGTGGATCGTGTATAGCATAGCTTTACCCATTGCATTTCACTAAAAATACACCAAATGACTCCTCCCACCATATTATGGTGTTCCCCAAGTTTTGGACTCAATCCGATATCGATTGGTCCTTGAAATCGGACCATTCAAGTTCGTACGAAGTTCGTTCTGAAATGAAGTGGATGGTGTATTGCACAGCATTAGCCATTTGATTTCACTCAAAACCCCCCAAATGACTCCTCCCACCATATTACGGTGTTCCCCAAGTTTTGGACTCAATCCGATATCGAATTGGTCCTTGAAATCGGACAATTCAGGTTCGTACGAAGTTCGTTCTGAAATGAAGTGGATGGTGTATCGCATAGCTTTAGCCATTGGATTTCACTAAAAATACACCAAATGACTCCTCCCACCATATTATGGTGTTCCTCCAAGTTTTGGACTCAATCCGATATCGATTGGTCCTTGAAATCGGACAATTCAAGTTCGTACGAAGTTCGTTTTGAAATGAAGTAGATGGTGTATAGCATAGCTTTACCCATTGCATTTCACTAAAACTACACCAAATGACTCCTCCCACCATATTATGGTGTTCCTCAAGTTTTGGACTCAATCCGATATCGATTGATCCTTGAAATCGGACAATTCAAGTTCGTACGAAGTTCGTTCTGAAATGAAGTGGATCGTGTATAGCATAGCTTTACCCATTGCATTTCACTAAAAATACACCAAATGACTCCTCCCACCATATTATGGTGTTCCTCAAGTTTTGGACTCAATTCGATATCGATTGGTCCTTGAAATCGGACAATTCAAGTTAAATGCGAAGTTCGTTCTAAATGAAGTGGATCGGTGTATAGCATAGCTTTACCCATTGCATTTCACTAAAAATACACCAAATGACTCCTCCCACCATATTATGGTGTTCCCCAAGTTTTGGACTCAATCCGATATCGATTGGTCCTTGAAATCGGACAATTCAAGTTCGTACGAAGTTAGTTCTGAAATGAAGTGGATGGTGTATTGCACAGCATTAGCCATTTGATTTCACTCAAAACCCCCAAATGACTCCTCCCACCATATTACGGTGTTCCCCAAGTTTTGGACTCAATCCGATATCAATTGGTCCTTGAAATCGGACAATTCAAGTTCGTACGAAGTTCGTTCTGAAATGAAGTGGATGGTGTATCGCATAGCTTTAGCCATTGGATTTCACTAAAAATACACCAAATGACTCCTCCCACCATATTATGGTGTTCCTCAAGTTTTGGACTCAATCCGATATCGATTGGTCCTTGAAATCGGACAATTCAAGTTCGTACGAAGCAGTTCGTTTTGAAATGAAGTAGATGGTGTATAGCATAGCTTTACCCATTGCATTTCACTAAAACTACACCAAATGACTCCTCCCACCATATTATGGTGTTCCTCAAGTTTTGGACTCAATCCGATATCGATTGATCCTTGAAATCGGACAATTCAAGTTCGTATGCGAAGTTCGTTCTGAAATGAAGTGGATCGGTGTATAGCATAGGTTTACCCTTTGCATTTCACTAAAAATACACCAAATGACTCCTCCCACCATATTATGGTGTTCCCCAAGTTTTGGACTCAATCCGATGTCGATTGGTCCTGGAAATCGGACAATTGAGTTAAATGCAAGTTCGTTCTGAAATGAAGTGGATGGTGTATCGCATAGCTTTAGCCATTGCATTTCACTAAAAATGCACCAAATGACTCCTCCCACCATATTATGGTGTTCCCCAAGTTTTGGACTCAATCCGATATCGATTGGTCCTTCAAATCGGACAATTCAGGTTCGTACGAATTTCGTTCTGAAATGAAGTGGATGGTGTATCACATAGCTTTAGCCATTGCATTTCACTAAAAATACACCAAATGACTCCTCCCACCATATTATGGTGTTCCCCAAGTTTTGGACTCAATCCGATGTCGATTGGTCCTTGAAATCGGACAATTCAGGTTAAATGCGAAGTTCGTTCTGAAATGAAGTGGATGGTGTATCGCATAGCTTTACCCATTGGATTTCACTAAAAATACACCAAATGACTCCTCCCACCATATTATGGCGTTCCCCAAGTTTTGGACTCAATCCGATATCGATTGGTCCTTGAAATCGGACAATTCAAGTTCGTACGAAGTTCGTTCTGAAATGAAGTGGATGGTGTATTGCACAGCATTAGCCATTTGATTTCACTCAAAACCCACCAAATGACTCCTCCCACCATATTACGGTGTTCCCCAAGTTTTGGACTCAATCCGATGTCGTTGGTCGCTTGATCGCTTTAGACAATTGACTAAATACACCAAATGTTCCCACCATATTATGTAAGTTCCTTGAAATCGAACAATTAAAGTTCGTAGAGTTTTCTGAAAATAAAGATGGTGTATTACGCCATTGGAGACTCCTCCCACCATATTATAATTGTTCCCCAGTTTTGGACATCCGATATCGATTTACTTCTGCCGTTCTGATGAAGTGGATGGTGTATCACTTTAGCCAAACTAAAAATACACCAAATGACTCCTCCCACCATATTATGGTGTTCCCCAAGTTTTGGACTCAATCCGATATCGATTGGTCCTTGAAATCGGACAATTCAAGTTAAATGCGTAAGTTTTTACTGAAATAAAGTGGATGGTGTATTGCACAGCATTAGCCATTGGATTCCTAAAAATACACCAAATGACTCCTCCCACCATATTATGGTGTTCCCCAAGTTTTGGACTCAATCCGATATCGATTGGTCCTTGAAATCGGACAATTCAAGTGGCATTCGTTCTGAAGTGGATCGCATTAGCCATTGGATTTCACTAAAAATACACCAAATGACTCCTCCCACCATATTATGGTGTTCCCCAAGTTTTGGACTCAATCCAATATCGATTGGTCCTTGAAATCGGACAATTCAAGTTCGTACGAAGTTCGTTCTGAAATGAAGTGGATGGTGTATCGCATAGCTTTACCCATTGCATTTCACTAAAAATACACCAAATGACTCCTCCCACCATATTATGGTGTTCCCCAAGTTTTGGACTCAATCCGATATCGATTGGTCCTTGAAATCGGACAATTCAAGTTCAAATGCAGTTCGTTCTGAAATGAAGTGGATGGTGTATTGCACGGCATTAGCCATTTGATTTCACTCAAACCCCCAAATGACTCCTCCCACCATATTACGGTGTTCCCCAAGTTTTGGACTCAATCCGATATCAATTGGTCCTTGAAATCGGACAATTCAGGTTCGTACGAAGTTCGTTCTGAAATGAAGTGGATGGTGTATCGCATAGCTTTAGCCATTGGATTTCACTAAAAATACACCAAATGACTCCTCCCACCATATTATGGTGTTCCCAAATTTTGGACTCAATCAATATCGATTGGTCCTTGAAATCGGACAATTCAAGTTAAATGCAGTTCGTTCTACGAAATGAAGTGGATGGTGTATTGCACAGCATTAGCCATTTGATTTCACTCAAAACCCACCAAATGACTCCTCCCACCATATTACGGTGTTCCCCAAGTTTTGGACTCAATCCGATATCGATTGGTCCTTGAAATCGGACAATTCAAGTTAAATACGGTTAGTTCTGAAATGAAGTGGATGGTGTATCGCATAAGCTTTCCCATTGCATTTCACTAAAATACACCACATGTCTCCTCCCACCATATTATGGTGTTCCCCAAGTTTTGGACTCAATCCGATATCGATTGGTCCTTGAAATCGGACAATTCAAGTTCGTAAATGCGAAGTTCGTTATGAAATGAAGTGGATGGTGTATCGCATAGCTTTACCCATTGCATTTCACTAAAAATACACCAAATGACTCCTCCCACCATATTATGGTGTTCCTCAAGTTTTGGACTCAATCCAAATCGATTGGTCCTTGAAATCGGACAATTCAAGTTAAATGCGAAGTTCGTTCTGAAATGAAGTTATTGTGTATAGCATAGCTTTACCCATTGCATTTCACTAAAAATACACCAAATGACTCCTCCCACCATATTATGGTGTTCCCCAACTTTTGGACTCAATCCGATATCGATTGGTCCTTGAAATCGGACAATTCAAGTTCATAAATGCGAAGTTCGTTCTGAAATGAAGTGGATGGTGTATTGCAGCTTTAGCCATTTGATTTCACTCCAAACCCACCAAATGACTCCTCCTACCATATTACGGTGTTCCCCAAGTTTTGGACTCAATCCGAATGATCGATTGGTCCTGAAATCGGACAATTCAAGTTAAATGCAGTTCGTTACGAAATGAAGTGGATGGTGTATCGCTGTAGCTTTACCCATTGCATTTCGCTAAAAATACAAAATGACTCCTCCCACCATATTATGGTGTTCCCCAGTTTTGGACTCAATCCGATACTCGATTGGTCCTTGAAATCGGAAAATTCAAGTTAAATGCGAGTTCGTTCTGAAATGAAGTGGATGGTGTATTACAGCATTTAGCCATTTGATTTCACTCAAACCCACCAAATGACTCCTCCTACCATATTACGGTGTTCCCCAAGTTTTGGACTCAATCCGATATCGATTGGTCCTTGAAATCGCAATTCAGGTTCGTAAATGCTGAGTTCGTTCTAAAATGAAGTGGATGGTGTATCATAGCTTTAGCCATTGGATTTCACTAAAAATACACCAAATGACTCCTCCCACCATATTATGGTGTTCCCCAAGTTTTGGACTCAATCAATATCGATTGGTCCTTGAAATCGGACAATTCAAGTTCGTACGAAGTTCGTTCTGAAATGAAGTGGATGGTGTATCGCATAGCTTACCCATTGCATTTCACTAAAAATATACCAAATGACTCCTCTCACCATATTATGGTGTTCCCCAAGCTTTGGACTCAATAAGATATCGATTGGTCCTTGAAATCGGACAATTCAAGTTCGTACGAAGTTCGTTCTGAAATGAAGTGGATGGTGTAATGACCAGCATTTGCCATTTGATTTCACTCCAAACCCACCAAATGACTCCTCCTGCCATATTACGGTGTTCCCCAAGTTTTGGACTCAATCCGATATCGATTGGTCCTTCAAATCGGGCAATTCAGGTTCGTACGAAGTTCGTTCTAAAACGAAATGGATGGTGTATCGCATAGCTTTAGCCATTGGATTTCACTAAAAATACACCAAATGACTCCTCCCACCATATGGTTTTCCTCAAGTTTTGGACTCAATCCGATCTCGATTGGTCCTTGAAATCGGACAATTCAAGTTAAATCGAAGTTCGTTCTAAAATGAAGTGGATGGTGTATCATAGCTTTAGCCATTGGATTTCACTAAAAATACACCAAATGACTCCTCCCACCATATTATGGTTTCCTCCTCAAGTTTTGGACTCAATCCGATGTCGATTGGTCTAGAATCGACAATTCAAGTTAAATGCGAAGTTCGTTATGAAATGAAGTGGATGGTGTATTGCACAGCATTAGCCATTTGATTTCCTCAAAACCCACAAATGACTCCTCCTACCATATTACATTGTTCCCCAAGTTTTGGACTCAATCCGATGCTCGATTGGTCCTTGAAATCGAACAATTCAAGTTAAACGAAGTTAGTTCTGAAGTGAAGTGGATGGTGTATCGCATAACTTACCCATTGCATTTCACTAAAAATATACCAAATGACTCCTCTCACCATATTATATGTTCCCCCAACTTTTGGACTCAATAAGATATCGATTGGTCCTTGAAATCGGACAATTCAAGTTAAATGCAGAAGTTCGTTACGAAATGAACTGGATGGTGTAATGAACAGCATTTGCCATTTGATTTCACTCCAACCCACCAAATGACTCCTCCTGCCATATTACAATTGTTCCCCAAGTTTTGGACTCAATCCGATATCGATTGGTCCTTCAAATCGGCAATTCAGGTTAAATGCGTACGATTCGTTCTAAAGCGAAATGGATGGTGTATCGCATAGCTTTAGCCATTATTTCACTAAAAATACAAATGACTCCTCCACCATATTATGGTTTCCTCAAGTTTGGACTCAATCCGATATCGATTGGTCCTTGAAATCGGACAATTCAAGTTCGTACGAAGTTCGTTCTAAAATGAAGTGGATGGTGTATCGCATAGCTTTAGCCATTGGATTTCACTAAAAATACACCAAATGACTCCTCCCACCATATTATGGTTTTCCTCATGTTTTGGACTCAATCCGATATCGATTGGTCCTTGAAATCTGACAATTCAAGTTCGTACGAAGTTCGTTATGAAATGAAGTGGACGGTGTATTGCACAGCATTAGCCATTTGATTTCACTACAAACCCACCAAATGACTCCTCCCACCATATTACGGTGTTCCCCAAGTTTTGGACTCAATCCGATATCGATTGGTCCTTGAAATCAGACAATTCAAGTTCGTACGAAGTTCGTTTTGAAATGAAGTGGATGGTGTATCGCATAGCTTTAGACATTGCATTTCACTAAAAATACACCAAATGACTCCTCCCACCATATTATGGTGTTCCCCAAGTTTTGGACTCAATCCGATGCTCGATTGATCCACAAATCGGACAATTCAAGTTAAATGCGAAGTTCGTTCTGAAATGAAGTGGATGGTGTATTGCACAGCATTAGCCATTTGATTTCACTCAAACCACCAAATGACTCCTCCTACCATATTACGGTGTTCCCCAAGTTTTGGACTCAATCCGATATCGATTGGTCCTTGAAATTGGGCAATTCAGGTTTCGTACGAAGTTCGTTCTAAAATGAAGTGGATGGTGTATCGCATTGCTTTAGCCATTGGATTTCACTAAAAATACACCAAATGACTCCTCCCACCATATTATGGTGTTCCCCAAGTTTTGGACTCAATCCGATCTCGATTGGTCCTTGAAATCGGACAATTCAAGTTCGTACGAAGCAGACTTCGTTCTGAAATGAAGTGGATGGTGTATCGCATTAGCTTTACCCATTGCATTTCACTAAAAATACACCAAATGACTCCTCCCACCATATTATGGTGTTCCCCAAGTTTTGGACTCAATCCGATATCGATTGGTCCTTGAAATCGAACAATTCAAGTTAAATGCAAGTTCGTTACGCTGAAATGAAGTGGATGGTGTATCGCATAAGCTTACACCCATTGCATTTCACTAAAAATATACCAAATGACTCCTCTCACCATATTATGGTGTTCCCAAGCTTTGGACTCAATAAGATATCGATTGGTCCTTGAAATCGGACAATTCAAGTTAAATGCGTACGAAGTTCGTTCGAAATGAACTGGATGGTGTAATGAACAACATTTGCCATTTGATTCCTCCAAACCCACCAAATGACTCCTCCTGCCATATTACGGTGTTCCCCAAGTTTTGGACTCAATCCGATATCGATTGGTCCTTCAAATCGTTTTGTCTGAAGTTCGTTCTAATGAAATGGATGGTGTATCAGCTTTAGCCATGGATCACTAAAAATACACCAAATGTCCTCCCACCATATTATGGTGTTCCTCAAGTTTTGGACTCAATCCGTACGATTGGTCTAAATCGGACAATTCAAGAAATGGTTCGTTTGATGGTGTGGTGTATCGCATAGCTTTAGCCATTGGATTTCACTAAAAATACACCAAATGACTCCTCCCACCATATTATGGTTTTCCTCAAGTTTTGGACTCAATCCGATACCGATTGGTCCTTGAAATCGGACAATTCAAGTTCGTACGAAGCAGTTCGAAATGAAGTGGATGGGGTATTGCAAGCATTAGCCATTCGATTTCACTCAAAACCACAAATGTCCTCCCACCATATTACGGTGTTCCCCATTTTGGTCAATCCGTATAGCGTTGATCGGACAATTCAAGCTACGAAGTTCGTTCAGAAATGAAGTGGATGGTGTATCCATAGCTTTACCCATTGGATTTCACTAAAAATACACCAAATGACTCCTCCCACCATATTATGGTTTTCCTCAAGTTTTGGACTCAATCCGATATCGATTGGTCCTTGAAATCGGACAATTCAAGTTCGTACGAAGATCGTTCTGAAATGAAGTGGATGGGGTATTGCACAGCATTAGCCATTCGATTTCACTCAAACCCACCAAATGACTCCTCCCACCATATTACGGTGTTCCCCAAGTTTTGGACTCAATCCGATATCGATTGGTCGTTGAAATCGGACAATTCAAGTTTGTACGAAGTTCGTTCTGAAATGAAGTGGATGGTGTATCAACGCAAGCTTAGCCATTGCATTTCACTAAAAATACACCAAATGACTCCTCCCACCATATTATGGTTGTTCGCTAAATTTTGACTCAATCCGATGTCTATTGGTCCTTGAAATCGGACAATTCAGAGTTCGCAAATTCGTTCTGAAATGAAGTGGATGGTGTATGTACAGCATTAGCCATTTGATTTCACTCCAAAACCCACCAAATGACTCCTCCTACCGTATTACGGTGCTCCCAAGTTTTGGACTCAATCCGATATCGATTGGTCCTTGAAATCGGGCACCAAATTGACATCCTTCGTTATAATTTCCCCAAGTTTGGGACTCAATCCGATGATTGGTCTTGAAATCGGACAATTCAGTTCGTCACGAAGTTCGTTAAATGAAATGATGGTGTATTGCGCAGCAGCCATTTGATTTCACTCAAAACCCACCAAATGACTCCTCCCACCATATTACGGTGTTCCCCAAGTTTTGGACTCAATCCGATATCGATTGGTCCTTGAAATCGGGCAATTCAGGTTCGACGAAGTTCGTTCTAAATGAAGTGGATGGTGTATCGCATAGCTTTAGCCATTGGATTTCACTAAAAATACACCAAATGACTCCTCCCACCATATTATGGTGTTCCCCAAGTTTTGGACTCAATCCGATATCGATTGGTCCTTGAAATCGGACAATTCAAGTTCGTACGAAGTTCGTTCTGAAATGAAGTGGATGGTGTATCGCATAGCTTTACCCATTGCATTTCACTAAAAATACAACCAAATGACTCCTCCCACCATATTATGGTGTTCCCCAAGTTTTGGACTCAATCCGATATCGATTGATCCTTGAAATCGGACAATTCAAGTTCGTACAAAGTTCGTTCTGAAATGAAGTGGATGGTGTATTGCACAGCCTTAGCCATTTGATTTCACTCAAAACCCACCAAATGACTCCTCCC
Organism: Prunus mume; assembly: GCF_029339155.1. Lineage (NCBI taxonomy): Eukaryota > Viridiplantae > Streptophyta > Magnoliopsida > Rosales > Rosaceae > Prunus > Prunus mume. The sequence continues at coordinate 10,475,821 of NC_142702.1, forward strand.
ACCATATTACGGTGTTCCCCAAGTTTTGGACTCAATCCGATATCGATTGGTCCTTGAAATCGGACAATTCAGAGTTCGTACGAAGTTCGTTCTAAAATGAAGTGGATGGTGTATCGCATAGCTTTACCCATTGCATTTCACTAAAAATACACCAAATGACTCCTCCCACCATATTATGGTGTTCCCCAAGTTTTGGACTCAATCCGATATCGATTGGTCCTTGAAATCGAACAATTCAAGTTCGTACGAAGTTCGTTCGAAATGAAGTTGATGGTGTATCGCCACTTAAGCTTACCCATCGCATTTCACTAAAAATACCAAATGACTCCCCACCACCATGTTATAATTGTTCCCAAGTTTTGGACTCAATCCGATATCGATTGGTCGCTTGAAATCGGACAATTCAAGTTCGTAAATGCGAAGTTCGTTTCGAAATGAAGTGGATGGTGTATTGCGCAGCATTTGCCATTTGATTTCCTCCAAACCCACCAAATGACTCCTCCTACCATATTACGGTGTTCCCCAAGTTTTTGACTCAATCCGATATCGATTGGTCCTTGAAATCGGAGAATTCAAGTTAAATGCGAGTTCGTTCTGAAATGAAGTGGATGGTGTATAGCATAGCTTTACCCTTTGATTTCACTAAAAATACCAAATGACTCCTCCACCATATTATGGTGTTCCCCAAGATTTTGGACTCAATCCGATGCTCGATTGGTCCTTGAAAATCGAATTAGGTTAAATGCGAAGTTCTGAGTTTCTAAAATGAAGTGGATGGTGTATCATAGCTTTAGCCATTGGATTTCACTAAAAATACACCAAATGCTCCTCCCACCATGTATTAGTTTTCCTCAAGTTTTGGACTCAATCCGATATCGATTGGTCCTTGAAATGCAATTCAAGATTAAATGCAGTTAGTTACAAATAAGTGGATGGTGTATTACAGGCTTAGCCATTTGATTTCCTCCAAAAGCCACCAAATGACTCCTCCCACCATATTACGGTGTTCCCCAAGTTTTGGACTCAATCCGATATCAATTGGTCGTAAGAAATCGGCAATTCGGTTCGTCTGAGTTCGTTACTGAAATGAAGTGGATGGTGTATATAAGCTTTACCATTGCATTTCACTAAAAATACACCGTATGACTCCTCCCACCATATTATAATTGTTCCCCAGTTTTGGACTCAATCGATGCTCGATTGGTCCTTGAAATCGGACAATTCAAGTTCGGTACAAGGATTAGATTTCTGAATGAGTGGATGGTGTGGTGCACGGCATTAGCCATTTGATTTCATCAAACCAAAATGACTCCTCCCACCATATTACGGTGTTCCCCAAGTTTTGGACTCAATCCGATATCGATTGGTCCTTGAAATCGGACAATTCAAGAGTTGTCAAATCTGATTAGTTCTGAAATGAAGTGGATGGTGTATCGCATAGCTTTACCCATTGCATTTCACTAAAAATACACCAAATGACTCCTCCACCATATTATGGTATTTCCCCGATTTTGGACTCAATCCGATATCGATTGGTCCTTGAAATCGGACAATTCAAGTTGTACAAGTTCGTTACGAAATGAAGTGGATGGTGTATTACAGCTTAGCCATTTGATTTCACTCAAAACCACCAAATGACTCCTCCCACCATATTACGGTGTTCCCAAGTTTTGGACTCAATCAGATGCTCGATTGGTCCTTAAATCGGACAATTTAAGTTTTATGCGAGTTCGTTCGAAATAGAAGTGGATGGTGTATCGCATAGCTTTACCCATTGCATTTCACTAAAAATACACCAAATGACTCCTCCCACCATATTATGGTGGTCCCCAAGTTTTGGACTCAATCCGATGTCGATTGGTCGAAATCGGACAATTCAAGTTAAATGCAGAGTTCGTTACGAAATGAAGTGGATGGTTGTATTGCAGCATTAGCCATTTGATTTCACTCCAAACCCACCAAATGACTCCTCCCACCATATTACGGTGTTCCCCAAGTTTTGGACTCAATCCGATATCGATTGGTCCTTGAAATGAACAATTGATTGTACAGTTCGTTTATGAAATGAAGTGGATGGTGTATCGCATAACTTTTGTGGATTCACTAAAAATACACAAATGACTCCTCACATATTATGGTATTCCCCAAGTTTTGGACTCAATCCGATGTCGATTGGTCCTTGAAATCGGACAATTCAAGTTAAATCGAAGTTCGTTCTGAAATGAAGTGGATGGTGTATCGCATAGCTTTACCCATTGCATTTCACTAAAAATACACCAAATGACTCCTCCCACCATATTATGGTGTTCCCCAAGTTTTGGACTCAATCCGATATCGATTGATCCTTGAAATCGGACAATTCAAGTTCGTACAAAGTTCGTTCTGAAATGAAGTGGATGGTGTATTGCACAGCATTAGCCATTTGATTTCACTCAAACCTCTGACCACTCCTCCCCCTTATATGCAATTGTTCCCAAGTTTTGGACTCAATCCGATATCGATTGGTCCTTGAAATCGGACAATTCAAGTTCGTACGAAGTTCGTTCTGAAATGAAGTGGATGGTGTATTTCACAGCATTAGCCATTTGATTTCACTCCAAACCCACCAAATGACTCCTCCCACCATATTACGGTGTTCCCCAAGTTTTGGACTCTATCCGATGCTCGATTGGTCCTTGAAATCGGACAATTCAAGTTCGTACGAAGTTCGTTCTGAAATGAAGTGGATGGTGTATCGCATAGCTTTACCCATTGCATTTCACTAAAAATACCAAATGACTCCTCCCACCATATATAGGTGTTCCCCAAGTTTGGACTCAATCCGATATCATTGGTCTGAAAATGGACAATTCATTAAATCTGAAATTCGTTACGAAATGAAGTGGATGGTGTATTGCAGCATTAGCCATTTGATTTCTCAAACCACCAAATGACTCCTTCCCACCATATCATTGTTCCCAAAGTTTTGGACTCAATCCGATTCAATTGGTCCTTGAAATCGGACAATTGATTAAATGCAGTTCGTTACGGGTGAAGTGGATGGTTATATTCGCATAGCTTACCCATTGCATTTCACTAAAATACACTAAATGACTCCTCCACATATTATGGTGTTCCCCAAGTTTGGACTCAATCCGATATCGATTGGTCCTTGAAATCGGACAATTCAAGTTGCTAAGTTCGTTCTGAAATGAAGTGGATGGTGTATTGCATGTAGCCATTTGATTTCACTCAAAAACCACCAAATACTCCTCCCACCCATATTATTGTTCCCCAAGTTTGGACTCAATCCGATGCTCGATTGGTCCTTGAAATCGGACAATTCAAGTTAAATCGAGTTCGTTCTGAAATGAAGTGGATGGTGTATCGCATAGCTTTACCCATTTGCATTTCACTAAAATACTCAAATGACTCCTCCCACCATATTGGTGTTCCCCAAGTTTTGGACTCAATCCGATATCGATTGGTCCTTGAAATCGGACAATTCAGTTAAATGCGAGTTCGTTACGAAATGAAAGTGGATGGTGTATTGCATACGTGGCCATTTGATTTCCTCAAAACCACAAAATGACTCCTCCCACCATATTACAGGTGTTCCCCAGATTTTGGACTCAATCAATATCGATTGGTCCTTGAAATCGGACAATTGAAGTTAAATCGAGTTCGTTTTGAAATGAAGTGGATGGTGTATTTTGTGACATTAGCCATTTGATTTCCTCAAAACCATAGCTCCTCCACCATATTGGTGTTCCCCAAGTTTTGGACTCAATCAGATGTATTGGTCCTTGAAATCAGACAA